>NW_027457239.1:0-152460 GCF_040206685.1 Ascaphus truei | reverse complement strand
AATAGAATGCAGTCTCTCCGCTGGGGTTTTGACTCCGCCCCCGTGTCCTCCCACACAGGCACGAGTGCAGATTGACTGCACCCGGCCACCGTACGCCTCCAGCCCCTGCAGGACAGATATTACTTCCGCCCGTGCTGCTCGCTTCCCCCATACCCGCGCTCGCTTCTCCCGCGGCCAAAACTTTTAACCGCCGCCCACACGCTCGCCAACACACACGACTGCCACGCTGGTTGTGAGGGGGCCGCAAAAATATCCGTTGCGGGCCGCATGCGGCCCGCGGGCCGCTTGTTTGACATGCCTGATGTAAGCAGTACATACATGCTCAGGAGTTGTTTTTTTGGATCGGTATATACTTGTCATTATCCACTTCAACCATTTTAATTCCCCCCTTTTAAATTATTGTACTGGTTGATGTGTATGTATATATATATATATATATATACATATATATATTGATATATATCTATATATCTATATATATATATATATATATATTTCAACCATTATCACCTACAGTACAGTAGCATACAGTGCTCCCACTGCAGCAAGGGATTCTGGGAAATGACATGCAATGTTTACTCGCTCATCCCACAACGTGGCGGTATCAAATATAGCGTTTTCCCAGTTATTATATCCCTGCAGGATGTAGGATAATCCCAGCCAAACCCACATACTTACTACATTCCCGTTATGTCACATGTATTATTTCCTGTGAAGGAAGCGCTATGTATATTCCCATTATGGTCACAAATTGGACGATACTGTATTTCCATTATGTCTCCTATTATTTTCCCATGATATCTCATAGAATACTGTCATCCAAAACCACATCATTATTGAATGATTGAAAATGATGCCTCCGTTTTATGTCAAGATTGTCTTGACACTTAGACCCCCAAGATTTCAATAGCGCCTCACTTAAAAGATGACATTATTTTTGATTCAAATGAACTTTTATGGTGCAGAAGCCGCATGGTGCCTGTGCCTACAGTGTATGTATTTGTCAGTGTGTCTCTATCTGCATTTCTGTCTCTTGCTGGCCGCCAGCCTGTGTGATGATGTCAGCCTGTCTGTGATGTAAGAGAGACATTGTGATATCATCACATACTGTAGGCAGGATGGCAGGTGTAAAGCTTCTAAAAGAGAGAGGGAGGGAGAGAGGTAGAGGAGAGAGAGGGAGAAAGAGGGAGAGAGAGAGCAAGCAGCTCCTCCCTCCCATGCAAATGACTGGAGGCAGAGGAGTAGAGGGACAGAAGCCTGTGCTGCTTGTAATGGGACAGGATTTGGGGTGCTGTTTCATGCTCTATCTCCCTCCCTCCCACTGTCTCAGGTGCAGAAAGTTTTCAAGGGAGAGAGGAAAGGAAGAGGAAAATGGAAGCTGAGGAGAGCTGGTCCTGTCCCTCTTGTTGGTAAAGAGGGGGCATCCAGAAAGAGGTAAGGAGATAGTTTTATTTTAATTCAAGAAGGAGTGCCTGGTGGCGAAGCTGGTGTGCTCTGTCACACTACAGACCCCTCCCTGTGTGTGTGTGTGTGCGTGCGTGCGTGCGTGCGTGCGTCTGCAGGGGGTATCTGTCCCATCCATAGATATCAGGGGTACTGCAGCTGCTGCTGCTGTTCAAACTTTTGCTTTAGGCCCATTCCTTTGATGTTAATAAGCGTTTCTAGTACAATCTTTTTCGCTCTGTTCACCCACATCTTTACATTACCTCGTGTGTGTGTGTGTGTGTGTGTGTGTATGTGTATGTGTGTGTACGTGTGTATAGCATGTGTTTGAAACACTATACTGTATCTGCATAGAAAAAAAGCCTTCTTTTAGTAATGTACAGTTCAAATACTGTATGAACATGACCCCATCTCATCTCATCCCCCTGACTCTGGATACAAAACATTCATGTATTCGTTTGCAACTTTTCATACAATTTGCTTGCACCATTTCAGAGAAATTAAATATTTAAAATGGAAATAAATTGGTAACTGCAGTAACAAACAACACTGTACATGCTAATAGTACATCCATGTAAGCAGTACATACATGCTCAGGAGTTGTTTTTTTGGATCGGTATATACTTGTCATTATCCACTTCAACCATTTTAATTCCCCCCTTTTAAATTATTGTACTGGTTGATGTGTATGTATATATATATATATATATATATATATATAGATATATATCTATATATCTATATATATATATATATATATATATATATTTCAACCATTATCACCTACAGTACAGTAGCATACAGTGCTCCCACTGCAGCAAGGGATTCTGGGAAATGACATGCAATGTTTACTCGCTCATCCCACAACGTGGCGGTATCAAATATAGCGTTTTCCCAGTTATTATATCCCTGCAGGATGTAGGATAATCCCAGCCAAACCCACATACTTACTACATTCCCGTTATGTCACATGTATTATTTCCTGTGAAGGAAGCGCTATGTATATTCCCATTATGGTCACAAATTGGACGATACTGTATTTCCATTATGTCTCCTATTATTTTCCCATGATATCTCATAGAATACTGTCATCCAAAACCACATCATTATTGAATGATTGAAAATGATGCCTCCGTTTTATGTCAAGATTGTCTTGACACTTAGACCCCCAAGATTTCAATAGCGCCTCACTTAAAAGATGACATTATTTTTGATTCAAATGAACTTTTATGGTGCAGAAGCCGCATGGTGCCTGTGCCTACAGTGTATGTATTTGTCAGTGTGTCTCTATCTGCATTTCTGTCTCTTGCTGGCCGCCAGCCTGTGTGATGATGTCAGCCTGTCTGTGATGTAAGAGAGACATTGTGATATCATCACATACTGTAGGCAGGATGGCAGGTGTAAAGCTTCTAAAAGAGAGAGGGAGGGAGAGAGGTAGAGGAGAGAGAGGGAGAAAGAGGGAGAGAGAGAGCAAGCAGCTCCTCCCTCCCATGCAAATGACTGGAGGCAGAGGAGTAGAGGGACAGAAGCCTGTGCTGCTTGTAATGGGACAGGATTTGGGGTGCTGTTTCATGCTCTATCTCCCTCCCTCCCACTGTCTCAGGTGCAGAAAGTTTTCAAGGGAGAGAGGAAAGGAAGAGGAAAATGGAAGCTGAGGAGAGCTGGTCCTGTCCCTCTTGTTGGTAAAGAGGGGGCATCCAGAAAGAGGTAAGGAGATAGTTTTATTTTAATTCAAGAAGGAGTGCCTGGTGGCGAAGCTGGTGTGCTCTGTCACACTACAGACCCCTCCCTGTGTGTGTGTGTGTGCGTGCGTGCGTCTGCAGGGGGTATCTGTCCCATCCATAGATATCAGGGGTACTGCAGCTGCTGCTGCTGTTCAAACTTTTGCTTTAGGCCCATTCCTTTGATGTTAATAAGCGTTTCTAGTACAATCTTTTTCGCTCTGTTCATCCACATCTTTACATTACCTCGTGTGTGTGTGTGTGTGTGTGTGTGTGTGTGTATGTGTATGTGTGTGTACGTGTGTATAGCATGTGTTTGAAACACTATACTGTATCTGCATAGAAAAAAAGCCTTCTTTTAGTAATGTACAGTTCAAATACTGTATGAACATGACCCCATCTCATCTCATCCCCCTGACTCTGGATACAAAACATTCATGTATTCGTTTGCAACTTTTCATACAATTTGCTTGCACCATTTCAGAGAAATTAAATATTTAAAATGGAAATAAATTGGTAACTGCAGTAACAAACAACACTGTACATGCTAATAGTACATCCATGTAAGCAGTACATACATGCTCAGGAGTTGTTTTTTTGGATCGGTATATACTTGTCATTATCCACTTCAACCATTTTAATTCCCCCCTTTTAAATTATTGTACTGGTTGATGTGTATGTATATATATATATATATATATATATATATATATATATATATATAGATATATATCTATATATCTATATATATATATATATATATATATATATATTTCAACCATTATCACCTACAGTACAGTAGCATACAGTGCTCCCACTGCAGCAAGGGATTCTGGGAAATGACATGCAATGTTTACTCGCTCATCCCACAACGTGGCGGTATCAAATATAGCGTTTTCCCAGTTATTATATCCCTGCAGGATGTAGGATAATCCCAGCCAAACCCACATACTTACTACATTCCCGTTATGTCACATGTATTATTTCCTGTGAAGGAAGCGCTATGTATATTCCCATTATGGTCACAAATTGGACGATACTGTATTTCCATTATGTCTCCTATTATTTTCCCATGATATCTCATAGAATACTGTCATCCAAAACCACATCATTATTGAATGATTGAAAATGATGCCTCCGTTTTATGTCAAGATTGTCTTGACACTTAGACCCCCAAGATTTCAATAGCGCCTCACTTAAAAGATGACATTATTTTTGATTCAAATGAACTTTTATGGTGCAGAAGCCGCATGGTGCCTGTGCCTACAGTGTATGTATTTGTCAGTGTGTCTCTATCTGCATTTCTGTCTCTTGCTGGCTCCAGCCTGTGTGATGATGTCAGCCTGTCTGTGATGTAAGAGAGACATTGTGATATCATCACATACTGTAGGCAGGATGGCAGGTGTAAAGCTTCTAAAAGAGAGAGGGAGGGAGAGAGGTAGAGGAGAGAGAGGGAGAAAGAGGGAGAGAGAGAGCAAGCAGCTCCTCCCTCCCATGCAAATGACTGGAGGCAGAGGAGTAGAGGGACAGAAGCCTGTGCTGCTTGTAATGGGACAGGATTTGGGGTGCTGTTTCATGCTCTATCTCCCTCCCTCCCACTGTCTCAGGTGCAGAAAGTTTTCAAGGGAGAGAGGAAAGGAAGAGGAAAATGGAAGCTGAGGAGAGCTGGTCCTGTCCCTCTTGTTGGTAAAGAGGGGGCATCCAGAAAGAGGTAAGGAGATAGTTTTATTTTAATTCAAGAAGGAGTGCCTGGTGGCGAAGCTGGTATGCTCTGTCACACTACAGACCCCTCCCTGTGTGTGTGCGTGCGTGCGTGCGTGCGTGTGTGCGTGCGTCTGCAGGGGGTATCTGTCCCATCCATAGATATCAGGGGTACTGCAGCTGCTGCTGCTGTTCAAACTTTTGCTTTAGGCCCATTCCTTTGATGTTAATAAGCGTTTCTAGTACAATCTTTTTCGCTCTGTTCACCCACATCTTTACATTACCTCGTGTGTGTGTGTGTGTGTGTGTGTGTATGTGTATGTGTGTGTACGTGTGTATAGCATGTGTTTGAAACACTATACTGTATCTGCATAGAAAAAAAGCCTTCTTTTAGTAATGTACAGTTCAAATACTGTATGAACATGACCCCATCTCATCTCATCCCCCTGACTCTGGATACAAAACATTCATGTATTCGTTTGCAACTTTTCATACAATTTGCTTGCACCATTTCAGAGAAATTAAATATTTAAAATGGAAATAAATTGGTAACTGCAGTAACAAACAACACTGTACATGCTAATAGTACATCCATGTAAGCAGTACATACATGCTCAGGAGTTGTTTTTTTGGATCGGTATATACTTGTCATTATCCACTTCAACCATTTTAATTCCCCCCTTTTAAATTATTGTACTGGTTGATGTGTATGTATATATATATATATATATATATATATATATATATATATATATATATATATATATATATATATAGATATAGATATATCTATATATCTATATATATATATATATATATATATATTTCAACCATTATCACCTACAGTACAGTAGCATACAGTGCTCCCACTGCAGCAAGGGATTCTGGGAAATGACATGCAATGTTTACTCGCTCATCCCACAACGTGGCGGTATCAAATATAGCGTTTTCCCAGTTATTATATCCCTGCAGGATGTAGGATAATCCCAGCCAAACCCACATACTTACTACATTCCCGTTATGTCACATGTATTATTTCCTGTGAAGGAAGCGCTATGTATATTCCCATTATGGTCACAAATTGGACGATACTGTATTTCCATTATGTCTCCTATTATTTTCCCATGATATCTCATAGAATACTGTCATCCAAAACCACATCATTATTGAATGATTGAAAATGATGCCTCCGTTTTATGTCAAGATTGTCTTGACACTTAGACCCCCAAGATTTCAATAGCGCCTCACTTAAAAGATGACATTATTTTTGATTCAAATGAACTTTTATGGTGCAGAAGCCGCATGGTGCCTGTGCCTACAGTGTATGTATTTGTCAGTGTGTCTCTATCTGCATTTCTGTCTCTTGCTGGCCGCCAGCCTGTGTGATGATGTCAGCCTGTCTGTGATGTAAGAGAGACATTGTGATATCATCACATACTGTAGGCAGGATGGCAGGTGTAAAGCTTCTAAAAGAGAGAGGGAGGGAGAGAGGTAGAGGAGAGAGAGGGAGAAAGAGGGAGAGAGAGAGCAAGCAGCTCCTCCCTCCCATGCAAATGACTGGAGGCAGAGGAGTAGAGGGACAGAAGCCTGTGCTGCTTGTAATGGGACAGGATTTGGGGTGCTGTTTCATGCTCTATCTCCCTCCCTCCCACTGTCTCAGGTGCAGAAAGTTTTCAAGGGAGAGAGGAAAGGAAGAGGAAAATGGAAGCTGAGGAGAGCTGGTCCTGTCCCTCTTGTTGGTAAAGAGGGGGCATCCAGAAAGAGGTAAGGAGATAGTTTTATTTTAATTCAAGAAGGAGTGCCTGGTGGCGAAGCTGGTGTGCTCTGTCACACTACAGACCCCTCCCTGTGTGTGTGTGTGCGTGCGTGCGTGCGTGCGTCTGCAGGGGGTATCTGTCCCATCCATAGATATCAGGGGTACTGCAGCTGCTGCTGCTGTTCAAACTTTTGCTTTAGGCCCATTCCTTTGATGTTAATAAGCGTTTCTAGTACAATCTTTTTCGCTCTGTTCACCCACATCTTTACATTACCTCGTGTGTGTGTGTGTGTGTGTGTGTGTGTGTATGTGTATGTGTGTGTACGTGTGTATAGCATGTGTTTGAAACACTATACTGTATCTGCATAGAAAAAAAGCCTTCTTTTAGTAATGTACAGTTCAAATACTGTATGAACATGACCCCATCTCATCTCATCCCCCTGACTCTGGATACAAAACATTCATGTATTCGTTTGCAACTTTTCATACAATTTGCTTGCACCATTTCAGAGAAATTAAATATTTAAAATGGAAATAAATTGGTAACTGCAGTAACAAACAACACTGTACATGCTAATAGTACATCCATGTAAGCAGTACATACATGCTCAGGAGTTGTTTTTTTGGATCGGTATATACTTGTCATTATCCACTTCAACCATTTTAATTCCCCCCTTTTAAATTATTGTACTGGTTGATGTGTATGTATATATATATATATATATATATATATATATATATATATAGATATATATCTATATATCTATATATCTATATATATATATATATATATATATATATATATATTTCAACCATTATCACCTATAGTACAGTAGCATACAGTGCTCCCACTGCAGCAAGGGATTCTGGGAAATGACATGCAATGTTTACTCGCTCATCCCACAACGTGGCGGTATCAAATATAGCGTTTTCCCAGTTATTATATCCCTGCAGGATGTAGGATAATCCCAGCCAAACCCACATACTTACTACATTCCCGTTATGTCACATGTATTATTTCCTGTGAAGGAAGCGCTATGTATATTCCCATTATGGTCACAAATTGGACGATACTGTATTTCCATTATGTCTCCTATTATTTTCCCATGATATCTCATAGAATACTGTCATCCAAAACCACATCATTATTGAATGATTGAAAATGATGCCTCCGTTTTATGTCAAGATTGTCTTGACACTTAGACCCCCAAGATTTCAATAGCGCCTCACTTAAAAGATGACATTATTTTTGATTCAAATGAACTTTTATGGTGCAGAAGCCGCATGGTGCCTGTGCCTACAGTGTATGTATTTGTCAGTGTGTCTCTATCTGCATTTCTGTCTCTTGCTGGCCGCCAGCCTGTGTGATGATGTCAGCCTGTCTGTGATGTAAGAGAGACATTGTGATATCATCACATACTGTAGGCAGGATGGCAGGTGTAAAGCTTCTAAAAGAGAGAGGGAGGGAGAGGGGTAGAGGAGAGAGAGGGAGAAAGAGGGAGAGAGAGAGCAAGCAGCTCCTCCCTCCCATGCAAATGACTGGAGGCAGAGGAGTAGAGGGACAGAAGCCTGTGCTGCTTGTAATGGGACAGGATTTGGGGTGCTGTTTCATGCTCTATCTCCCTCCCTCCCACTGTCTCAGGTGCAGAAAGTTTTCAAGGGAGAGAGGAAAGGAAGAGGAAAATGGAAGCTGAGGAGAGCTGGTCCTGTCCCTCTTGTTGGTAAAGAGGGGGCATCCAGAAAGAGGTAAGGAGATAGTTTTATTTTAATTCAAGAAGGAGTGCCTGGTGGCGAAGCTGGTGTGCTCTGTCACACTACAGACCCCTCCCTGTGTGTGTGTGTGCGTGCGTGCGTGCGTGCGTGCGTCTGCAGGGGGTATCTGTCCCATCCATAGATATCAGGGGTACTGCAGCTGCTGCTGCTGTTCAAACTTTTGCTTTAGGCCCATTCCTTTGATGTTAATAAGCGTTTCTAGTACAATCTTTTTCGCTCTGTTCACCCACATCTTTACATTACCTCGTGTGTGTGTGTGTGTGTGTGTGTGTGTGTATGTGTATGTGTGTGTACGTGTGTATAGCATGTGTTTGAAACACTATACTGTATCTGCATAGAAAAAAAGCCTTCTTTTAGTAATGTACAGTTCAAATACTGTATGAACATGACCCCATCTCATCTCATCCCCCTGACTCTGGATACAAAACATTCATGTATTCGTTTGCAACTTTTCATACAATTTGCTTGCACCATTTCAGAGAAATTAAATATTTAAAATGGAAATAAATTGGTAACTGCAGTAACAAACAACACTGTACATGCTAATAGTACATCCATGTAAGCAGTACATACATGCTCAGGAGTTGTTTTTTTGGATCGGTATATACTTGTCATTATCCACTTCAACCATTTTAATTCCCCCCTTTTAAATTATTGTACTGGTTGATGTGTATGTATATATATATATATATATATATATATATATAGATATATATCTATATATCTATATATATATATATATATATATTTCAACCATTATCACCTACAGTACAGTAGCATACAGTGCTCCCACTGCAGCAAGGGATTCTGGGAAATGACATGCAATGTTTACTCGCTCATCCCACAACGTGGCGGTATCAAATATTGCGTTTTCCCAGTTATTATATCCCTGCAGGATGTAGGATAATCCCAGCCAAACCCACATACTTACTACATTCCCGTTATGTCACATGTATTATTTCCTGTGAAGGAAGCGCTATGTATATTCCCATTATGGTCACAAATTGGACGATACTGTATTTCCATTATGTCTCCTATTATTTTCCCATGATATCTCATAGAATACTGTCATCCAAAACCACATCATTATTGAATGATTGAAAATGATGCCTCCGTTTTATGTCAAGATTGTCTTGACACTTAGACCCCCAAGATTTCAATAGCGCCTCACTTAAAAGATGACATTATTTTTGATTCAAATGAACTTTTATGGTGCAGAAGCCGCATGGTGCCTGTGCCTACAGTGTATGTATTTGTCAGTGTGTCTCTATCTGCATTTCTGTCTCTTGCTGGCCGCCAGCCTGTGTGATGATGTCAGCCTGTCTGTGATGTAAGAGAGACATTGTGATATCATCACATACTGTAGGCAGGATGGCAGGTGTAAAGCTTCTAAAAGAGAGAGGGAGGGAGAGAGGTAGAGGAGAGAGAGGGAGAGAGAGAGCAAGCAGCTCCTCCCTCCCATGCAAATGACTGGAGGCAGAGGAGTAGAGGGACAGAAGCCTGTGCTGCTTGTAATGGGACAGGATTTGGGGTGCTGTTTCATGCTCTATCTCCCTCCCTCCCACTGTCTCAGGTGCAGAAAGTTTTCAAGGGAGAGAGGAAAGGAAGAGGAAAATGGAAGCTGAGGAGAGCTGGTCCTGTCCCTCTTGTTGGTAAAGAGGGGGCATCCAGAAAGAGGTAAGGAGATAGTTTTATTTTAATTCAAGAAGGAGTGCCTGGTGGCGAAGCTGGTGTGCTCTGTCACACTACAGACCCCTCCCTGTGTGTGTGTGTGTGCGTGCGTGCGTGCGTGCGTCTGCAGGGGGTATCTGTCCCATCCATAGATATCAGGGGTACTGCAGCTGCTGCTGCTGTTCAAACTTTTGCTTTAGGCCCATTCCTTTGATGTTAATAAGCGTTTCTAGTACAATCTTTTTCGCTCTGTTCACCCACATCTTTACATTACCTCGTGTGTGTGTGTGTGTGTGTATGTGTATGTGTGTGTACGTGTGTATAGCATGTGTTTGAAACACTATACTGTATCTGCATAGAAAAAAAGCCTTCTTTTAGTAATGTACAGTTCAAATACTGTATGAACATGACCCCATCTCATCTCATCCCCCTGACTCTGGATACAAAACATTCATGTATTCGTTTGCAACTTTTCATACAATTTGCTTGCACCATTTCAGAGAAATTAAATATTTAAAATGGAAATAAATTGGTAACTGCAGTAACAAACAACACTGTACATGCTAATAGTACATCCATGTAAGCAGTACATACATGCTCAGGAGTTGTTTTTTTGGATCGGTATATACTTGTCATTATCCACTTCAACCATTTTAATTCCCCCCTTTTAAATTATTGTACTGGTTGATGTGGATGTATATATATATATATATATATATATATATATATATAGATATATATCTATATATCTATATATATATATATATATATATATATATATTTCAACCATTATCACCTACAGTACAGTAGCATACAGTGCTCCCACTGCAGCAAGGGATTCTGGGAAATGACATGCAATGTTTACTCGCTCATCCCACAACGTGGCGGTATCAAATATAGCGTTTTCCCAGTTATTATATCCCTGCAGGATGTAGGATAATCCCAGCCAAACCCACATACTTACTACATTCCCGTTATGTCACATGTATTATTTCCTGTGAAGGAAGCGCTATGTATATTCCCATTATGGTCACAAATTGGACGATACTGTATTTCCATTATGTCTCCTATTATTTTCCCATGATATCTCATAGAATACTGTCATCCAAAACCACATCATTATTGAATGATTGAAAATGATGCCTCCGTTTTATGTCAAGATTGTCTTGACACTTAGACCCCCAAGATTTCAATAGCGCCTCACTTAAAAGATGACATTATTTTTGATTCAAATGAACTTTTATGGTGCAGAAGCCGCATGGTGCCTGTGCCTACAGTGTATGTATTTGTCAGTGTGTCTCTATCTGCATTTCTGTCTCTTGCTGGCCGCCAGCCTGTGTGATGATGTCAGCCTGTCTGTGATGTAAGAGAGACATTGTGATATCATCACATACTGTAGGCAGGATGGCAGGTGTAAAGCTTCTAAAAGAGAGAGGGAGGGAGAGAGGTAGAGGAGAGAGAGGGAGAAAGAGGGAGAGAGAGAGCAAGCAGCTCCTCCCTCCCATGCAAATGACTGGAGGCAGAGGAGTAGAGGGACAGAAGCCTGTGCTGCTTGTAATGGGACAGGATTTGGGGTGCTGTTTCATGCTCTATCTCCCTCCCTCCCACTGTCTCAGGTGCAGAAAGTTTTCAAGGGAGAGAGGAAAGGAAGAGGAAAATGGAAGCTGAGGAGAGCTGGTCCTGTCCCTCTTGTTGGTAAAGAGGGGGCATCCAGAAAGAGGTAAGGAGATAGTTTTATTTTAATTCAAGAAGGAGTGCCTGGTGGCGAAGCTGGTGTGCTCTGTCACACTACAGACCCCTCCCTGTGTGTGTGTGTGCGTGCGTGCGTGCGTGCGTGCGTCTGCAGGGGGTATCTGTCCCATCCATAGATATCAGGGGTACTGCAGCTGCTGCTGCTGTTCAAACTTTTGCTTTAGGCCCATTCCTTTGATGTTAATAAGCGTTTCTAGTACAATCTTTTTCGCTCTGTTCACCCACATCTTTACATTACCTCGTGTGTGTGTGTGTGTGTGTGTGTATGTGTATGTGTGTGTACGTGTGTATAGCATGTGTTTGAAACACTATACTGTATCTGCATAGAAAAAAAGCCTTCTTTTAGTAATGTACAGTTCAAATACTGTATGAACATGACCCCATCTCATCTCATCCCCCTGACTCTGGATACAAAACATTCATGTATTCGTTTGCAACTTTTCATACAATTTGCTTGCACCATTTCAGAGAAATTAAATATTTAAAATGGAAATAAATTGGTAACTGCAGTAACAAACAACACTGTACATGCTAATAGTACATCCATGTAAGCAGTACATACATGCTCAGGAGTTGTTTTTTTGGATCGGTATATACTTGTCATTATCCACTTCAACCATTTTAATTCCCCCCTTTTAAATTATTGTACTGGTTGATGTGTATGTATATATATATATATATATATATATATATATATATATATAGATATATATCTATATATCTATATATATATATATATATATATTTCAACCATTATCACCTACAGTACAGTAGCATACAGTGCTCCCACTGCAGCAAGGGATTCTGGGAAATGACATGCAATGTTTACTCGCTCATCCCACGACGTGGCGGTATCAAATATAGCGTTTTCCCAGTTATTATATCCCTGCAGGATGTAGGATAATCCCAGCCAAACCCACATACTTACTACATTCCCGTTATGTCACATGTATTATTTCCTGTGAAGGAAGCGCTATGTATATTCCCATTATGGTCACAAATTGGACGATACTGTATTTCCATTATGTCTCCTATTATTTTCCCATGATATCTCATAGAATACTGTCATCCAAAACCACATCATTATTGAATGATTGAAAATGATGCCTCCGTTTTATGTCAAGATTGTCTTGACACTTAGACCCCCAAGATTTCAATAGCGCCTCACTTAAAAGATGACATTATTTTTGATTCAAATGAACTTTTATGGTGCAGAAGCCGCATGGTGCCTGTGCCTACAGTGTATGTATTTGTCAGTGTGTCTCTATCTGCATTTCTGTCTCTTGCTGGCCGCCAGCCTGTGTGATGATGTCAGCCTGTCTGTGATGTAAGAGAGACATTGTGATATCATCACATACTGTAGGCAGGATGGCAGGTGTAAAGCTTCTAAAAGAGAGAGGGAGGGAGAGAGGTAGAGGAGAGAGAGGGAGAAAGAGGGAGAGAGAGAGCAAGCAGCTCCTCCCTCCCATGCAAATGACTGGAGGCAGAGGAGTAGAGGGACAGAAGCCTGTGCTGCTTGTAATGGGACAGGATTTGGGGTGCTGTTTCATGCTCTATCTCCCTCCCTCCCACTGTCTCAGGTGCAGAAAGTTTTCAAGGGAGAGAGGAAAGGAAGAGGAAAATGGAAGCTGAGGAGAGCTGGTCCTGTCCCTCTTGTTGGTAAAGAGGGGGCATCCAGAAAGAGGTAAGGAGATAGTTTTATTTTAATTCAAGAAGGAGTGCCTGGTGGCGAAGCTGGTGTGCTCTGTCACACTACAGACCCCTCCCTGTGTGTGTGTGTGTGCGTGCGTGCGTGCGTGCGTGCGTCTGCAGGGGGTATCTGTCCCATCCATAGATATCAGGGGTACTGCAGCTGCTGCTGCTGTTCAAACTTTTGCTTTAGGCCCATTCCTTTGATGTTAATAAGCGTTTCTAGTACAATCTTTTTCGCTCTGTTCACCCACATCTTTACATTACCTCGTGTGTGTGTGTGTGTGTGTATGTGTATGTGTGTGTACGTGTGTATAGCATGTGTTTGAAACACTATACTGTATCTGCATAGAAAAAAAGCCTTCTTTTAGTAATGTACAGTTCAAATACTGTATGAACATGACCCCATCTCATCTCATCCCCCTGACTCTGGATACAAAACATTCATGTATTCGTTTGCAACTTTTCATACAATTTGCTTGCACCATTTCAGAGAAATTAAATATTTAAAATGGAAATAAATTGGTAACTGCAGTAACAAACAACACTGTACATGCTAATAGTACATCCATGTAAGCAGTACATACATGCTCAGGAGTTGTTTTTTTGGATCGGTATATACTTGTCATTATCCACTTCAACCATTTTAATTCCCCCCTTTTAAATTATTGTACTGGTTGATGTGTATGTATATATATATATATATATATATATATATATATATATATATATATATATATATATATATAGATATATATCTATATATCTATATATATATATATATATATATATATATATATATTTCAACCATTATCACCTACAGTACAGTAGCATACAGTGCTCCCACTGCAGCAAGGGATTCTGGGAAATGACATGCAATGTTTACTCGCTCATCCCACAACGTGGCGGTATCAAATATAGCGTTTTCCCAGTTATTATATCCCTGCAGGATGTAGGATAATCCCAGCCAAACCCACATACTTACTACATTCCCGTTATGTCACATGTATTATTTCCTGTGAAGGAAGTGCTATGTATATTCCCATTATGGTCACAAATTGGACGATACTGTATTTCCATTATGTCTCCTATTATTTTCCCATGATATCTCATAGAATACTGTCATCCAAAACCACATCATTATTGAATGATTGAAAATGATGCCTCCGTTTTATGTCAAGATTGTCTTGACACTTAGACCCCCAAGATTTCAATAGCGCCTCACTTAAAAGATGACATTATTTTTGATTCAAATGAACTTTTATGGTGCAGAAGCCGCATGGTGCCTGTGCCTACAGTGTATGTATTTGTCAGTGTGTCTCTATCTGCATTTCTGTCTCTTGCTGGCCGCCAGCCTGTGTGATGATGTCAGCCTGTCTGTGATGTAAGAGAGACATTGTGATATCATCACATACTGTAGGCAGGATGGCAGGTGTAAAGCTTCTAAAAGAGAGAGGGAGGGAGAGAGGTAGAGGAGAGAGAGGGAGAAAGAGGGAGAGAGAGAGCAAGCAGCTCCTCCCTCCCATGCAAATGACTGGAGGCAGAGGAGTAGAGGGACAGAAGCCTGTGCTGCTTGTAATGGGACAGGATTTGGGGTGCTGTTTCATGCTCTATCTCCCTCCCTCCCACTGTCTCAGGTGCAGAAAGTTTTCAAGGGAGAGAGGAAAGGAAGAGGAAAATGGAAGCTGAGGAGAGCTGGTCCTGTCCCTCTTGTTGGTAAAGAGGGGGCATCCAGAAAGAGGTAAGGAGATAGTTTTATTTTAATTCAAGAAGGAGTGCCTGGTGGCGAAGCTGGTGTGCTCTGTCACACTACAGACCCCTCCCTGTGTGTGTGTGTGCGTGCGTGCGTGCGTGCGTGCGTCTGCAGGGGGTATCTGTCCCATCCATAGATATCAGGGGTACTGCAGCTGCTGCTGCTGTTCAAACTTTTGCTTTAGGCCCATTCCTTTGATGTTAATAAGCGTTTCTAGTACAATCTTTTTCGCTCTGTTCACCCACATCTTTACATTACCTCGTGTGTGTGTGTGTGTGTGTGTGTGTATGTGTATGTGTGTGTACGTGTGTATAGCATGTGTTTGAAACACTATACTGTATCTGCATAGAAAAAAAGCCTTCTTTTAGTAATGTACAGTTCAAATACTGTATGAACATGACCCCATCTCATCTCATCCCCCTGACTCTGGATACAAAACATTCATGTATTCGTTTGCAACTTTTCATACAATTTGCTTGCACCATTTCAGAGAAATTAAATATTTAAAATGGAAATAAATTGGTAACTGCAGTAACAAACAACACTGTACATGCTAATAGTACATCCATGTAAGCAGTACATACATGCTCAGGAGTTGTTTTTTTGGATCGGTATATACTTGTCATTATCCACTTCAACCATTTTAATTCCCCCCTTTTAAATTATTGTACTGGTTGATGTGTATGTATATATATATATATATATATATATATATATATATAGATATATATCTATATATCTATATATATATATATATATATATTTCAACCATTATCACCTACAGTACAGTAGCATACAGTGCTCCCACTGCAGCAAGGGATTCTGGGAAATGACATGCAATGTTTACTCGCTCATCCCACAACGTGGCGGTATCAAATATAGCGTTTTCCCAGTTATTATATCCCTGCAGGATGTAGGATAATCCCAGCCAAACCCACATACTTACTACATTCCCGTTATGTCACATGTATTATTTCCTGTGAAGGAAGCGCTATGTATATTCCCATTATGGTCACAAATTGGACGATACTGTATTTCCATTATGTCTCCTATTATTTTCCCATGATATCTCATAGAATACTGTCATCCAAAACCACATCATTATTGAATGATTGAAAATGATGCCTCCGTTTTATGTCAAGATTGTCTTGACACTTAGACCCCCAAGATTTCAATAGCGCCTCACTTAAAAGATGACATTATTTTTGATTCAAATGAACTTTTATGGTGCAGAAGCCGCATGGTGCCTGTGCCTACAGTGTATGTATTTGTCAGTGTGTCTCTATCTGCATTTCTGTCTCTTGCTGGCCGCCAGCCTGTGTGATGATGTCAGCCTGTCTGTGATGTAAGAGAGACATTGTGATATCATCACATACTGTAGGCAGGATGGCAGGTGTAAAGCTTCTAAAAGAGAGAGGGAGGGAGAGAGGTAGAGGAGAGAGAGGGAGAAAGAGGGAGAGAGAGAGCAAGCAGCTCCTCCCTCCCATGCAAATGACTGGAGGCAGAGGAGTAGAGGGACAGAAGCCTGTGCTGCTTGTAATGGGACAGGATTTGGGGTGCTGTTTCATGCTCTATCTCCCTCCCTCCCACTGTCTCAGGTGCAGAAAGTTTTCAAGGGAGAGAGGAAAGGAAGAGGAAAATGGAAGCTGAGGAGAGCTGGTCCTGTCCCTCTTGTTGGTAAAGAGGGGGCATCCAGAAAGAGGTAAGGAGATAGTTTTATTTTAATTCAAGAAGGAGTGCCTGGTGGCGAAGCTGGTGTGCTCTGTCACACTACAGACCCCTCCCTGTGTGTGTGTGTGCGTGCGTGCGTGCGTGCGTGCGTCTGCAGGGGGTATCTGTCCCATCCATAGATATCAGGGGTACTGCAGCTGCTGCTGCTGTTCAAACTTTTGCTTTAGGCCCATTCCTTTGATGTTAATAAGCGTTTCTAGTACAATCTTTTTCGCTCTGTTCACCCACATCTTTACATTACCTCGTGTGTGTGTGTGTGTGTGTGTGTGTGTATGTGTATGTGTGTGTACGTGTGTATAGCATGTGTTTGAAACACTATACTGTATCTGCATAGAAAAAAAGCCTTCTTTTAGTAATGTACAGTTCAAATACTGTATGAACATGACCCCATCTCATCTCATCCCCCTGACTCTGGATACAAAACATTCATGTATTCGTTTGCAACTTTTCATACAATTTGCTTGCACCATTTCAGAGAAATTAAATATTTAAAATGGAAATAAATTGGTAACTGCAGTAACAAACAACACTGTACATGCTAATAGTACATCCATGTAAGCAGTACATACATGCTCAGGAGTTGTTTTTTTGGATCGGTATATACTTGTCATTATCCACTTCAACCATTTTAATTCCCCCCTTTTAAATTATTGTACTGGTTGATGTGTATGTATATATATATATATATATATATATATATATATATATATAGATATATATCTATATATCTATATATATATATATATATATATTTCAACCATTATCACCTACAGTACAGTAGCATACAGTGCTCCCACTGCAGCAAGGGATTCTGGGAAATGACATGCAATGTTTACTCGCTCATCCCACGACGTGGCGGTATCAAATATAGCGTTTTCCCAGTTATTATATCCCTGCAGGATGTAGGATAATCCCAGCCAAACCCACATACTTACTACATTCCCGTTATGTCACATGTATTATTTCCTGTGAAGGAAGCGCTATGTATATTCCCATTATGGTCACAAATTGGACGATACTGTATTTCCATTATGTCTCCTATTATTTTCCCATGATATCTCATAGAATACTGTCATCCAAAACCACATCATTATTGAATGATTGAAAATGATGCCTCCGTTTTATGTCAAGATTGTCTTGACACTTAGACCCCCAAGATTTCAATAGCGCCTCACTTAAAAGATGACATTATTTTTGATTCAAATGAACTTTTATGGTGCAGAAGCCGCATGGTGCCTGTGCCTACAGTGTATGTATTTGTCAGTGTGTCTCTATCTGCATTTCTGTCTCTTGCTGGCCGCCAGCCTGTGTGATGATGTCAGCCTGTCTGTGATGTAAGAGAGACATTGTGATATCATCACATACTGTAGGCAGGATGGCAGGTGTAAAGCTTCTAAAAGAGAGAGGGAGGGAGAGAGGTAGAGGAGAGAGAGGGAGAAAGAGGGAGAGAGAGAGCAAGCAGCTCCTCCCTCCCATGCAAATGACTGGAGGCAGAGGAGTAGAGGGACAGAAGCCTGTGCTGCTTGTAATGGGACAGGATTTGGGGTGCTGTTTCATGCTCTATCTCCCTCCCTCCCACTGTCTCAGGTGCAGAAAGTTTTCAAGGGAGAGAGGAAAGGAAGAGGAAAATGGAAGCTGAGGAGAGCTGGTCCTGTCCCTCTTGTTGGTAAAGAGGGGGCATCCAGAAAGAGGTAAGGAGATAGTTTTATTTTAATTCAAGAAGGAGTGCCTGGTGGCGAAGCTGGTGTGCTCTGTCACACTACAGACCCCTCCCTGTGTGTGTGTGTGTGCGTGCGTGCGTGCGTGCGTGCGTCTGCAGGGGGTATCTGTCCCATCCATAGATATCAGGGGTACTGCAGCTGCTGCTGCTGTTCAAACTTTTGCTTTAGGCCCATTCCTTTGATGTTAATAAGCGTTTCTAGTACAATCTTTTTCGCTCTGTTCACCCACATCTTTACATTACCTCGTGTGTGTGTGTGTGTGTGTATGTGTATGTGTGTGTACGTGTGTATAGCATGTGTTTGAAACACTATACTGTATCTGCATAGAAAAAAAGCCTTCTTTTAGTAATGTACAGTTCAAATACTGTATGAACATGACCCCATCTCATCTCATCCCCCTGACTCTGGATACAAAACATTCATGTATTCGTTTGCAACTTTTCATACAATTTGCTTGCACCATTTCAGAGAAATTAAATATTTAAAATGGAAATAAATTGGTAACTGCAGTAACAAACAACACTGTACATGCTAATAGTACATCCATGTAAGCAGTACATACATGCTCAGGAGTTGTTTTTTTGGATCGGTATATACTTGTCATTATCCACTTCAACCATTTTAATTCCCCCCTTTTAAATTATTGTACTGGTTGATGTGTATGTATATATATATATATATATATATATATATATATATATATATATATATATATATATATATAGATATATATCTATATATCTATATATATATATATATATATATATATATATATATTTCAACCATTATCACCTACAGTACAGTAGCATACAGTGCTCCCACTGCAGCAAGGGATTCTGGGAAATGACATGCAATGTTTACTCGCTCATCCCACAACGTGGCGGTATCAAATATAGCGTTTTCCCAGTTATTATATCCCTGCAGGATGTAGGATAATCCCAGCCAAACCCACATACTTACTACATTCCCGTTATGTCACATGTATTATTTCCTGTGAAGGAAGTGCTATGTATATTCCCATTATGGTCACAAATTGGACGATACTGTATTTCCATTATGTCTCCTATTATTTTCCCATGATATCTCATAGAATACTGTCATCCAAAACCACATCATTATTGAATGATTGAAAATGATGCCTCCGTTTTATGTCAAGATTGTCTTGACACTTAGACCCCCAAGATTTCAATAGCGCCTCACTTAAAAGATGACATTATTTTTGATTCAAATGAACTTTTATGGTGCAGAAGCCGCATGGTGCCTGTGCCTACAGTGTATGTATTTGTCAGTGTGTCTCTATCTGCATTTCTGTCTCTTGCTGGCCGCCAGCCTGTGTGATGATGTCAGCCTGTCTGTGATGTAAGAGAGACATTGTGATATCATCACATACTGTAGGCAGGATGGCAGGTGTAAAGCTTCTAAAAGAGAGAGGGAGGGAGAGAGGTAGAGGAGAGAGAGGGAGAAAGAGGGAGAGAGAGAGCAAGCAGCTCCTCCCTCCCATGCAAATGACTGGAGGCAGAGGAGTAGAGGGACAGAAGCCTGTGCTGCTTGTAATGGGACAGGATTTGGGGTGCTGTTTCATGCTCTATCTCCCTCCCTCCCACTGTCTCAGGTGCAGAAAGTTTTCAAGGGAGAGAGGAAAGGAAGAGGAAAATGGAAGCTGAGGAGAGCTGGTCCTGTCCCTCTTGTTGGTAAAGAGGGGGCATCCAGAAAGAGGTAAGGAGATAGTTTTATTTTAATTCAAGAAGGAGTGCCTGGTGGCGAAGCTGGTGTGCTCTGTCACACTACAGACCCCTCCCTGTGTGTGTGTGTGCGTGCGTGCGTGCGTGCGTGCGTCTGCAGGGGGTATCTGTCCCATCCATAGATATCAGGGGTACTGCAGCTGCTGCTGCTGTTCAAACTTTTGCTTTAGGCCCATTCCTTTGATGTTAATAAGCGTTTCTAGTACAATCTTTTTCGCTCTGTTCACCCACATCTTTACATTACCTCGTGTGTGTGTGTGTGTGTGTGTGTGTATGTGTATGTGTGTGTACGTGTGTATAGCATGTGTTTGAAACACTATACTGTATCTGCATAGAAAAAAAGCCTTCTTTTAGTAATGTACAGTTCAAATACTGTATGAACATGACCCCATCTCATCTCATCCCCCTGACTCTGGATACAAAACATTCATGTATTCGTTTGCAACTTTTCATACAATTTGCTTGCACCATTTCAGAGAAATTAAATATTTAAAATGGAAATAAATTGGTAACTGCAGTAACAAACAACACTGTACATGCTAATAGTACATCCATGTAAGCAGTACATACATGCTCAGGAGTTGTTTTTTTGGATCGGTATATACTTGTCATTATCCACTTCAACCATTTTAATTCCCCCCTTTTAAATTATTGTACTGGTTGATGTGTATGTATATATATATATATATATATATATATATATAGATATATATCTATATATCTATATATATATATATATATATATTTCAACCATTATCACCTACAGTACAGTAGCATACAGTGCTCCCACTGCAGCAAGGGATTCTGGGAAATGACATGCAATGTTTACTCGCTCATCCCACAACGTGGCGGTATCAAATATAGCGTTTTCCCAGTTATTATATCCCTGCAGGATGTAGGATAATCCCAGCCAAACCCACATACTTACTACATTCCCGTTATGTCACATGTATTATTTCCTGTGAAGGAAGCGCTATGTATATTCCCATTATGGTCACAAATTGGACGATACTGTATTTCCATTATGTCTCCTATTATTTTCCCATGATATCTCATAGAATACTGTCATCCAAAACCACATCATTATTGAATGATTGAAAATGATGCCTCCGTTTTATGTCAAGATTGTCTTGACACTTAGACCCCCAAGATTTCAATAGCGCCTCACTTAAAAGATGACATTATTTTTGATTCAAATGAACTTTTATGGTGCAGAAGCCGCATGGTGCCTGTGCCTACAGTGTATGTATTTGTCAGTGTGTCTCTATCTGCATTTCTGTCTCTTGCTGGCCGCCAGCCTGTGTGATGATGTCAGCCTGTCTGTGATGTAAGAGAGACATTGTGATATCATCACATACTGTAGGCAGGATGGCAGGTGTAAAGCTTCTAAAAGAGAGAGGGAGGGAGAGAGGTAGAGGAGAGAGAGGGAGAAAGAGGGAGAGAGAGAGCAAGCAGCTCCTCCCTCCCATGCAAATGACTGGAGGCAGAGGAGTAGAGGGACAGAAGCCTGTGCTGCTTGTAATGGGACAGGATTTGGGGTGCTGTTTCATGCTCTATCTCCCTCCCTCCCACTGTCTCAGGTGCAGAAAGTTTTCAAGGGAGAGAGGAAAGGAAGAGGAAAATGGAAGCTGAGGAGAGCTGGTCCTGTCCCTCTTGTTGGTAAAGAGGGGGCATCCAGAAAGAGGTAAGGAGATAGTTTTATTTTAATTCAAGAAGGAGTGCCTGGTGGCGAAGCTGGTGTGCTCTGTCACACTACAGACCCCTCCCTGTGTGTGTGTGTGCGTGCGTGCGTGCGTGCGTGCGTCTGCAGGGGGTATCTGTCCCATCCATAGATATCAGGGGTACTGCAGCTGCTGCTGCTGTTCAAACTTTTGCTTTAGGCCCATTCCTTTGATGTTAATAAGCGTTTCTAGTACAATCTTTTTCGCTCTGTTCACCCACATCTTTACATTACCTCGTGTGTGTGTGTGTGTGTGTGTGTGTGTGTATGTGTATGTGTGTGTACGTGTGTATAGCATGTGTTTGAAACACTATACTGTATCTGCATAGAAAAAAAGCCTTCTTTTAGTAATGTACAGTTCAAATACTGTATGAACATGACCCCATCTCATCTCATCCCCCTGACTCTGGATACAAAACATTCATGTATTCGTTTGCAACTTTTCATACAATTTGCTTGCACCATTTCAGAGAAATTAAATATTTAAAATGGAAATAAATTGGTAACTGCAGTAACAAACAACACTGTACATGCTAATAGTACATCCATGTAAGCAGTACATACATGCTCAGGAGTTGTTTTTTTGGATCGGTATATACTTGTCATTATCCACTTCAACCATTTTAATTCCCCCCTTTTAAATTATTGTACTGGTTGATGTGTATGTATATATATATATATATATATATATATATATATATATATATATATATATAGATATATATCTATATATCTATATATATATATATATATATATATATATATATTTCAACCATTATCACCTACAGTACAGTAGCATACAGTGCTCCCACTGCAGCAAGGGATTCTGGGAAATGACATGCAATGTTTACTCGCTCATCCCACAACGTGGCGGTATCAAATATAGCGTTTTCCCAGTTATTATATCCCTGCAGGATGTAGGATAATCCCAGCCAAACCCACATACTTACTACATTCCCGTTATGTCACATGTATTATTTCCTGTGAAGGAAGCGCTATGTATATTCCCATTATGGTCACAAATTGGACGATACTGTATTTCCATTATGTCTCCTATTATTTTCCCATGATATCTCATAGAATACTGTCATCCAAAACCACATCATTATTGAATGATTGAAAATGATGCCTCCGTTTTATGTCAAGATTGTCTTGACACTTAGACCCCCAAGATTTCAATAGCGCCTCACTTAAAAGATGACATTATTTTTGATTCAAATGAACTTTTATGGTGCAGAAGCCGCATGGTGCCTGTGCCTACAGTGTATGTATTTGTCAGTGTGTCTCTATCTGCATTTCTGTCTCTTGCTGGCCGCCAGCCTGTGTGATGATGTCAGCCTGTCTGTGATGTAAGAGAGACATTGTGATATCATCACATACTGTAGGCAGGATGGCAGGTGTAAAGCTTCTAAAAGAGAGAGGGAGGGAGAGAGGTAGAGGAGAGAGAGGGAGAAAGAGGGAGAGAGAGAGCAAGCAGCTCCTCCCTCCCATGCAAATGACTGGAGGCAGAGGAGTAGAGGGACAGAAGCCTGTGCTGCTTGTAATGGGACAGGATTTGGGGTGCTGTTTCATGCTCTATCTCCCTCCCTCCCACTGTCTCAGGTGCAGAAAGTTTTCAAGGGAGAGAGGAAAGGAAGAGGAAAATGGAAGCTGAGGAGAGCTGGTCCTGTCCCTCTTGTTGGTAAAGAGGGGGCATCCAGAAAGAGGTAAGGAGATAGTTTTATTTTAATTCAAGAAGGAGTGCCTGGTGGCGAAGCTGGTGTGCTCTGTCACACTACAGACCCCTCCCTGTGTGTGTGTGTGCGTGCGTGCGTGCGTGCGTGCGTCTGCAGGGGGTATCTGTCCCATCCATAGATATCAGGGGTACTGCAGCTGCTGCTGCTGTTCAAACTTTTGCTTTAGGCCCATTCCTTTGATGTTAATAAGCGTTTCTAGTACAATCTTTTTCGCTCTGTTCACCCACATCTTTACATTACCTCGTGTGTGTGTGTGTGTGTGTATGTGTATGTGTGTGTACGTGTGTATAGCATGTGTTTGAAACACTATACTGTATCTGCATAGAAAAAAAGCCTTCTTTTAGTAATGTACAGTTCAAATACTGTATGAACATGACCCCATCTCATCTCATCCCCCTGACTCTGGATACAAAACATTCATGTATTCGTTTGCAACTTTTCATACAATTTGCTTGCACCATTTCAGAGAAATTAAATATTTAAAATGGAAATAAATTGGTAACTGCAGTAACAAACAACACTGTACATGCTAATAGTACATCCATGTAAGCAGTACATACATGCTCAGGAGTTGTTTTTTTGGATCGGTATATACTTGTCATTATCCACTTCAACCATTTTAATTCCCCCCTTTTAAATTATTGTACTGGTTGATGTGTATGTATATATATATATATATATATATATATATATATATATATATATATATAGATATATATCTATATATCTATATATATATATATATATATATATATATATATATATATATATTTCAACCATTATCACCTACAGTACAGTAGCATACAGTGCTCCCACTGCAGCAAGGGATTCTGGGAAATGACATGCAATGTTTACTCGCTCATCCCACAACGTGGCGGTATCAAATATAGCGTTTTCCCAGTTATTATATCCCTGCAGGATGTAGGATAATCCCAGCCAAACCCACATACTTACTACATTCCCGTTATGTCACATGTATTATTTCCTGTGAAGGAAGCGCTATGTATATTCCCATTATGGTCACAAATTGGACGATACTGTATTTCCATTATGTCTCCTATTATTTTCCCATGATATCTCATAGAATACTGTCATCCAAAACCACAACATTATTGAATGATTGAAAATGATGCCTCCGTTTTATGTCAAGATTGTCTTGACACTTAGACCCCCAAGATTTCAATAGCGCCTCACTTAAAAGATGACATTATTTTTGATTCAAATGAACTTTTATGGTGCAGAAGCCGCATGGTGCCTGTGCCTACAGTGTATGTATTTGTCAGTGTGTCTCTATCTGCATTTCTGTCTCTTGCTGGCCGCCAGCCTGTGTGATGATGTCAGCCTGTCTGTGATGTAAGAGAGACATTGTGATATCATCACATACTGTAGGCAGGATGGCAGGTGTAAAGCTTCTAAAAGAGAGAGGGAGGGAGAGAGGTAGAGGAGAGAGAGGGAGAAAGAGGGAGAGAGAGAGCAAGCAGCTCCTCCCTCCCATGCAAATGACTGGAGGCAGAGGAGTAGAGGGACAGAAGCCTGTGCTGCTTGTAATGGGACAGGATTTGGGGTGCTGTTTCATGCTCTATCTCCCTCCCTCCCACTGTCTCAGGTGCAGAAAGTTTTCAAGGGAGAGAGGAAAGGAAGAGGAAAATGGAAGCTGAGGAGAGCTGGTCCTGTCCCTCTTGTTGGTAAAGAGGGGGCATCCAGAAAGAGGTAAGGAGATAGTTTTATTTTAATTCAAGAAGGAGTGCCTGGTGGCGAAGCTGGTGTGCTCTGTCACACTACAGACCCCTCCCTGTGTGTGTGTGTGCGTGCGTGCGTGCGTGCGTCTGCAGGGGGTATCTGTCCCATCCATAGATATCAGGGGTACTGCAGCTGCTGCTGCTGTTCAAACTTTTGCTTTAGGCCCATTCCTTTGATGTTAATAAGCGTTTCTAGTACAATCTTTTTCGCTCTGTTCACCCACATCTTTACATTACCTCGTGTGTGTGTGTGTGTGTGTATGTGTATGTGTGTGTACGTGTGTATAGCATGTGTTTGAAACACTATACTGTATCTGCATAGAAAAAAAGCCTTCTTTTAGTAATGTACAGTTCAAATACTGTATGAACATGACCCCATCTCATCTCATCCCCCTGACTCTGGATACAAAACATTCATGTATTCGTTTGCAACTTTTCATACAATTTGCTTGCACCATTTCAGAGAAATTAAATATTTAAAATGGAAATAAATTGGTAACTGCAGTAACAAACAACACTGTACATGCTAATAGTACATCCATGTAAGCAGTACATACATGCTCAGGAGTTGTTTTTTTGGATCGGTATATACTTGTCATTATCCACTTCAACCATTTTAATTCCCCCCTTTTAAATTATTGTACTGGTTGATGTGTATGTATATATATATATATATATATATATATATATATATATATATATATATATATATATATATATATATATATATATATATATAGATATATATCTATATATATATATATATATATATATTTCAACCATTATCACCTACAGTACAGTAGCATACAGTGCTCCCACTGCAGCAAGGGATTCTGGGAAATGACATGCAATGTTTACTCGCTCATCCCACGACGTGGCGGTATCAAATATAGCGTTTTCCCAGTTATTATATCCCTGCAGGATGTAGGATAATCCCAGCCAAACCCACATACTTACTACATTCCCGTTATGTCACATGTATTATTTCCTGTGAAGGAAGCGCTATGTATATTCCCATTATGGTCACAAATTGGACGATACTGTATTTCCATTATGTCTCCTATTATTTTCCCATGATATCTCATAGAATACTGTCATCCAAAACCACATCATTATTGAATGATTGAAAATGATGCCTCCGTTTTATGTCAAGATTGTCTTGACACTTAGACCCCCAAGATTTCAATAGCGCCTCACTTAAAAGATGACATTATTTTTGATTCAAATGAACTTTTATGGTGCAGAAGCCGCATGGTGCCTGTGCCTACAGTGTATGTATTTGTCAGTGTGTCTCTATCTGCATTTCTGTCTCTTGCTGGCCGCCAGCCTGTGTGATGATGTCAGCCTGTCTGTGATGTAAGAGAGACATTGTGATATCATCACATACTGTAGGCAGGATGGCAGGTGTAAAGCTTCTAAAAGAGAGAGGGAGGGAGAGAGGTAGAGGAGAGAGAGGGAGAAAGAGGGAGAGAGAGAGCAAGCAGCTCCTCCCTCCCATGCAAATGACTGGAGGCAGAGGAGTAGAGGGACAGAAGCCTGTGCTGCTTGTAATGGGACAGGATTTGGGGTGCTGTTTCATGCTCTATCTCCCTCCCTCCCACTGTCTCAGGTGCAGAAAGTTTTCAAGGGAGAGAGGAAAGGAAGAGGAAAATGGAAGCTGAGGAGAGCTGGTCCTGTCCCTCTTGTTGGTAAAGAGGGGGCATCCAGAAAGAGGTAAGGAGATAGTTTTATTTTAATTCAAGAAGGAGTGCCTGGTGGCGAAGCTGGTGTGCTCTGTCACACTACAGACCCCTCCCTGTGTGTGTGTGTGTGCGTGCGTGCGTCTGCAGGGGGTATCTGTCCCATCCATAGATATCAGGGGTACTGCAGCTGCTGCTGCTGTTCAAACTTTTGCTTTAGGCCCATTCCTTTGATGTTAATAAGCGTTTCTAGTACAATCTTTTTCGCTCTGTTCACCCACATCTTTACATTACCTCGTGTGTGTGTGTGTGTGTGTGTGTGTATGTGTATGTGTGTGTACGTGTGTATAGCATGTGTTTGAAACACTATACTGTATCTGCATAGAAAAAAAGCCTTCTTTTAGTAATGTACAGTTCAAATACTGTATGAACATGACCCCATCTCATCTCATCCCCCTGACTCTGGATACAAAACATTCATGTATTCGTTTGCAACTTTTCATACAATTTGCTTGCACCATTTCAGAGAAATTAAATATTTAAAATGGAAATAAATTGGTAACTGCAGTAACAAACAACACTGTACATGCTAATAGTACATCCATGTAAGCAGTACATACATGCTCAGGAGTTGTTTTTTTGGATCGGTATATACTTGTCATTATCCACTTCAACCATTTTAATTCCCCCCTTTTAAATTATTGTACTGGTTGATGTGTATGTATATATATATATATATATATATATATATATATAGATATATATCTATATATCTATATATATATATATATATATATATATATTTCAACCATTATCACCTACAGTACAGTAGCATACAGTGCTCCCACTGCAGCAAGGGATTCTGGGAAATGACATGCAATGTTTACTCGCTCATCCCACAACGTGGCGGTATCAAATATAGCGTTTTCCCAGTTATTATATCCCTGCAGGATGTAGGATAATCCCAGCCAAACCCACATACTTACTACATTCCCGTTATGTCACATGTATTATTTCCTGTGAAGGAAGCGCTATGTATATTCCCATTATGGTCACAAATTGGACGATACTGTATTTCCATTATGTCTCCTATTATTTTCCCATGATATCTCATAGAATACTGTCATCCAAAACCACATCATTATTGAATGATTGAAAATGATGCCTCCGTTTTATGTCAAGATTGTCTTGACACTTAGACCCCCAAGATTTCAATAGCGCCTCACTTAAAAGATGACATTATTTTTGATTCAAATGAACTTTTATGGTGCAGAAGCCGCATGGTGCCTGTGCCTACAGTGTATGTATTTGTCAGTGTGTCTCTATCTGCATTTCTGTCTCTTGCTGGCCGCCAGCCTGTGTGATGATGTCAGCCTGTCTGTGATGTAAGAGAGACATTGTGATATCATCACATACTGTAGGCAGGATGGCAGGTGTAAAGCTTCTAAAAGAGAGAGGGAGGGAGAGAGGTAGAGGAGAGAGAGGGAGAAAGAGGGAGAGAGAGAGCAAGCAGCTCCTCCCTCCCATGCAAATGACTGGAGGCAGAGGAGTAGAGGGACAGAAGCCTGTGCTGCTTGTAATGGGACAGGATTTGGGGTGCTGTTTCATGCTCTATCTCCCTCCCTCCCACTGTCTCAGGTGCAGAAAGTTTTCAAGGGAGAGAGGGAAGGAAGAGGAAAATGGAAGCTGAGGAGAGCTGGTCCTGTCCCTCTTGTTGGTAAAGAGGGGGCATCCAGAAAGAGGTAAGGAGATAGTTTTATTTTAATTCAAGAAGGAGTGCCTGGTGGCGAAGCTGGTGTGCTCTGTCACACTACAGACCCCTCCCTGTGTGTGTGTGTGTGCGTGCGTGCGTGCGTGCGTGCGTCTGCAGGGGGTATCTGTCCCATCCATAGATATCAGGGGTACTGCAGCTGCTGCTGCTGTTCAAACTTTTGCTTTAGGCCCATTCCTTTGATGTTAATAAGCGTTTCTAGTACAATCTTTTTCGCTCTGTTCACCCACATCTTTACATTACCTCGTGTGTGTGTGTGTGTGTGTATGTGTATGTGTGTGTACGTGTGTATAGCATGTGTTTGAAACACTATACTGTATCTGCATAGAAAAAAAGCCTTCTTTTAGTAATGTACAGTTCAAATACTGTATGAACATGACCCCATCTCATCTCATCCCCCTGACTCTGGATACAAAACATTCATGTATTCGTTTGCAACTTTTCATACAATTTGCTTGCACCATTTCAGAGAAATTAAATATTTAAAATGGAAATAAATTGGTAACTGCAGTAACAAACAACACTGTACATGCTAATAGTACATCCATGTAAGCAGTACATACATGCTCAGGAGTTGTTTTTTTGGATCGGTATATACTTGTCATTATCCACTTCAACCATTTTAATTCCCCCCTTTTAAATTATTGTACTGGTTGATGTGTATGTATATATATATATATATATATAGATATATATCTATATATCTATATATATATATATATATATATATATATATATTTCAACCATTATCACCTACAGTACAGTAGCATACAGTGCTCCCACTGCAGCAAGGGATTCTGGGAAATGACATGCAATGTTTACTCGCTCATCCCACAACGTGGCGGTATCAAATATAGCGTTTTCCCAGTTATTATATCCCTGCAGGATGTAGGATAATCCCAGCCAAACCCACATACTTACTACATTCCCGTTATGTCACATGTATTATTTCCTGTGAAGGAAGCGCTATGTATATTCCCATTATGGTCACAAATTGGACGATACTGTATTTCCATTATGTCTCCTATTATTTTCCCATGATATCTCATAGAATACTGTCATCCAAAACCACATCATTATTGAATGATTGAAAATGATGCCTCCGTTTTATGTCAAGATTGTCTTGACACTTAGACCCCCAAGATTTCAATAGCGCCTCACTTAAAAGATGACATTATTTTTGATTCAAATGAACTTTTATGGTGCAGAAGCCGCATGGTGCCTGTGCCTACAGTGTATGTATTTGTCAGTGTGTCTCTATCTGCATTTCTGTCTCTTGCTGGCCGCCAGCCTGTGTGATGATGTCAGCCTGTCTGTGATGTAAGAGAGACATTGTGATATCATCACATACTGTAGGCAGGATGGCAGGTGTAAAGCTTCTAAAAGAGAGAGGGAGGGAGAGAGGTAGAGGAGAGAGAGGGAGAAAGAGGGAGAGAGAGAGCAAGCAGCTCCTCCCTCCCATGCAAATGACTGGAGGCAGAGGAGTAGAGGGACAGAAGCCTGTGCTGCTTGTAATGGGACAGGATTTGGGGTGCTGTTTCATGCTCTATCTCCCTCCCTCCCACTGTCTCAGGTGCAGAAAGTTTTCAAGGGAGAGAGGAAAGGAAGAGGAAAATGGAAGCTGAGGAGAGCTGGTCCTGTCCCTCTTGTTGGTAAAGAGGGGGCATCCAGAAAGAGGTAAGGAGATAGTTTTATTTTAATTCAAGAAGGAGTGCCTGGTGGCGAAGCTGGTGTGCTCTGTCACACTACAGACCCCTCCCTGTGTGTGTGTGTGCGTGCGTGCGTGCGTGCGTGCGTGCGTCTGCAGGGGGTATCTGTCCCATCCATAGATATCAGGGGTACTGCAGCTGCTGCTGCTGTTCAAACTTTTGCTTTAGGCCCATTCCTTTGATGTTAATAAGCGTTTCTAGTACAATCTTTTTCGCTCTGTTCACCCACATCTTTACATTACCTCGTGTGTGTGTGTGTGTGTGTGTGTGTGTGTGTGTATGTGTATGTGTGTGTACGTGTGTATAGCATGTGTTTGAAACACTATACTGTATCTGCATAGAAAAAAAGCCTTCTTTTAGTAATGTACAGTTCAAATACTGTATGAACATGACCCCATCTCATCTCATCCCCCTGACTCTGGATACAAAACATTCATGTATTCGTTTGCAACTTTTCATACAATTTGCTTGCACCATTTCAGAGAAATTAAATATTTAAAATGGAAATAAATTGGTAACTGCAGTAACAAACAACACTGTACATGCTAATAGTACATCCATGTAAGCAGTACATACATGCTCAGGAGTTGTTTTTTTGGATCGGTATATACTTGTCATTATCCACTTCAACCATTTTAATTCCCCCCTTTTAAATTATTGTACTGGTTGATGTGTATGTATATATATATATATATATATATATATATATATATATATAGATATATATCTATATATCTATATATATATATATATATATATATATATATTTCAACCATTATCACCTACAGTACAGTAGCATACAGTGCTCCCACTGCAGCAAGGGATTCTGGGAAATGACATGCAATGTTTACTCGCTCATCCCACAACGTGGCGGTATCAAATATAGCGTTTTCCCAGTTATTATATCCCTGCAGGATGTAGGATAATCCCAGCCAAACCCACATACTTACTACATTCCCGTTATGTCACATGTATTATTTCCTGTGAAGGAAGCGCTATGTATATTCCCATTATGGTCACAAATTGGACGATACTGTATTTCCATTATGTCTCCTATTATTTTCCCATGATATCTCATAGAATACTGTCATCCAAAACCACATCATTATTGAATGATTGAAAATGATGCCTCCGTTTTATGTCAAGATTGTCTTGACACTTAGACCCCCAAGATTTCAATAGCGCCTCACTTAAAAGATGACATTATTTTTGATTCAAATGAACTTTTATGGTGCAGAAGCCGCATGGTGCCTGTGCCTACAGTGTATGTATTTGTCAGTGTGTCTCTATCTGCATTTCTGTCTCTTGCTGGCCGCCAGCCTGTGTGATGATGTCAGCCTGTCTGTGATGTAAGAGAGACATTGTGATATCATCACATACTGTAGGCAGGATGGCAGGTGTAAAGCTTCTAAAAGAGAGAGGGAGGGAGAGAGGTAGAGGAGAGAGAGGGAGAAAGAGGGAGAGAGAGAGCAAGCAGCTCCTCCCTCCCATGCAAATGACTGGAGGCAGAGGAGTAGAGGGACAGAAGCCTGTGCTGCTTGTAATGGGACAGGATTTGGGGTGCTGTTTCATGCTCTATCTCCCTCCCTCCCACTGTCTCAGGTGCAGAAAGTTTTCAAGGGAGAGAGGAAAGGAAGAGGAAAATGGAAGCTGAGGAGAGCTGGTCCTGTCCCTCTTGTTGGTAAAGAGGGGGCATCCAGAAAGAGGTAAGGAGATAGTTTTATTTTAATTCAAGAAGGAGTGCCTGGTGGCGAAGCTGGTGTGCTCTGTCACACTACAGACCCCTCCCTGTGTGTGTGTGCGTGCGTGCGTGCGTGCGTGCGTGCGTCTGCAGGGGGTATCTGTCCCATCCATAGATATCAGGGGTACTGCAGCTGCTGCTGCTGTTCAAACTTTTGCTTTAGGCCCATTCCTTTGATGTTAATAAGCGTTTCTAGTACAATCTTTTTCGCTCTGTTCGCCCACATCTTTACATTACCTCGTGTGTGTGTGTGTGTATGTGTATGTGTGTGTACGTGTGTATAGCATGTGTTTGAAACACTATACTGTATCTGCATAGAAAAAAAGCCTTCTTTTAGTAATGTACAGTTCAAATACTGTATGAACATGACCCCATCTCATCTCATCCCCCTGACTCTGGATACAAAACATTCATGTATTCGTTTGCAACTTTTCATACAATTTGCTTGCACCATTTCAGAGAAATTAAATATTTAAAATGGAAATAAATTGGTAACTGCAGTAACAAACAACACTGTACATGCTAATAGTACATCCATGTAAGCAGTACATACATGCTCAGGAGTTGTTTTTTTGGATCGGTATATACTTGTCATTATCCACTTCAACCATTTTAATTCCCCCCTTTTAAATTATTGTACTGGTTGATGTGTATGTATATATATATATATATATATATATATATATATATATATATAGATATATATCTATATATCTATATATATATATATATATATATATATATATATATATATATATATATTTCAACCATTATCACCTACAGTACAGTAGCATACAGTGCTCCCACTGCAGCAAGGGATTCTGGGAAATGACATGCAATGTTTACTCGCTCATCCCACAACGTGGCGGTATCAAATATAGCGTTTTCCCAGTTATTATATCCCTGCAGGATGTAGGATAATCCCAGCCAAACCCACATACTTACTACATTCCCGTTATGTCACATGTATTATTTCCTGTGAAGGAAGCGCTATGTATATTCCCATTATGGTCACAAATTGGACGATACTGTATTTCCATTATGTCTCCTATTATTTTCCCATGATATCTCATAGAATACTGTCATCCAAAACCACATCATTATTGAATGATTGAAAATGATGCCTCCGTTTTATGTCAAGATTGTCTTGACACTTAGACCCCCAAGATTTCAATAGCGCCTCACTTAAAAGATGACATTATTTTTGATTCAAATGAACTTTTATGGTGCAGAAGCCGCATGGTGCCTGTGCCTACAGTGTATGTATTTGTCAGTGTGTCTCTATCTGCATTTCTGTCTCTTGCTGGCCGCCAGCCTGTGTGATGATGTCAGCCTGTCTGTGATGTAAGAGAGACATTGTGATATCATCACATACTGTAGGCAGGATGGCAGGTGTAAAGCTTCTAAAAGAGAGAGGGAGGGAGAGAGGTAGAGGAGAGAGAGGGAGAAAGAGGGAGAGAGAGAGCAAGCAGCTCCTCCCTCCCATGCAAATGACTGGAGGCAGAGGAGTAGAGGGACAGAAGCCTGTGCTGCTTGTAATGGGACAGGATTTGGGGTGCTGTTTCATGCTCTATCTCCCTCCCTCCCACTGTCTCAGGTGCAGAAAGTTTTCAAGGGAGAGAGGAAAGGAAGAGGAAAATGGAAGCTGAGGAGAGCTGGTCCTGTCCCTCTTGTAGGTAAAGAGGGGGCATCCAGAAAGAGGTAAGGAGATAGTTTTATTTTAATTCAAGAAGGAGTGCCTGGTGGCGAAGCTGGTGTGCTCTGTCACACTACAGACCCCTCCCTGTGTGTGTGTGTGCGTGCGTGCGTGCGTGCGTGCGTGCGTCTGCAGGGGGTATCTGTCCCATCCATAGATATCAGGGGTACTGCAGCTGCTGCTGCTGTTCAAACTTTTGCTTTAGGCCCATTCCTTTGATGTTAATAAGCGTTTCTAGTACAATCTTTTTCGCTCTGTTCACCCACATCTTTACATTACCTCGTGTGTGTGTGTGTGTGTGTGTGTGTGTGTATGTGTGTATGTGTATGTGTGTGTACGTGTGTATAGCATGTGTTTGAAACACTATACTGTATCTGCATAGAAAAAAAGCCTTCTTTTAGTAATGTACAGTTCAAATACTGTATGAACATGACCCCATCTCATCTCATCCCCCTGACTCTGGATACAAAACATTCATGTATTCGTTTGCAACTTTTCATACAATTTGCTTGCACCATTTCAGAGAAATTAAATATTTAAAATGGAAATAAATTGGTAACTGCAGTAACAAACAACACTGTACATGCTAATAGTACATCCATGTAAGCAGTACATACATGCTCAGGAGTTGTTTTTTTGGATCGGTATATACTTGTCATTATCCACTTCAACCATTTGAATTCCCCCCTTTTAAATTATTGTACTGGTTGATGTGTATGTATATATATATATATATATAGATATATATCTATATATCTATATATATATATATATATATATATATATATATATATATTTCAACCATTATCACCTACAGTACAGTAGCATACAGTGCTCCCACTGCAGCAAGGGATTCTGGGAAATGACATGCAATGTTTACTCGCTCATCCCACAACGTGGCGGTATCAAATATAGCGTTTTCCCAGTTATTATATCCCTGCAGGATGTAGGATAATCCCAGCCAAACCCACATACTTACTACATTCCCGTTATGTCACATGTATTATTTCCTGTGAAGGAAGCGCTATGTATATTCCCATTATGGTCACAAATTGGACGATACTGTATTTCCATTATGTCTCCTATTATTTTCCCATGATATCTCATAGAATACTGTCATCCAAAACCACATCATTATTGAATGATTGAAAATGATGCCTCCGTTTTATGTCAAGATTGTCTTGACACTTAGACCCCCAAGATTTCAATAGCGCCTCACTTAAAAGATGACATTATTTTTGATTCAAATGAACTTTTATGGTGCAGAAGCCGCATGGTGCCTGTGCCTACAGTGTATGTATTTGTCAGTGTGTCTCTATCTGCATTTCTGTCTCTTGCTGGCCGCCAGCCTGTGTGATGATGTCAGCCTGTCTGTGATGTAAGAGAGACATTGTGATATCATCACATACTGTAGGCAGGATGGCAGGTGTAAAGCTTCTAAAAGAGAGAGGGAGGGAGAGAGGTAGAGGAGAGAGAGGGAGAAAGAGGGAGAGAGAGAGCAAGCAGCTCCTCCCTCCCATGCAAATGACTGGAGGCAGAGGAGTAGAGGGACAGAAGCCTGTGCTGCTTGTAATGGGACAGGATTTGGGGTGCTGTTTCATGCTCTATCTCCCTCCCTCCCACTGTCTCAGGTGCAGAAAGTTTTCAAGGGAGAGAGGAAAGGAAGAGGAAAATGGAAGCTGAGGAGAGCTGGTCCTGTCCCTCTTGTTGGTAAAGAGGGGGCATCCAGAAAGAGGTAAGGAGATAGTTTTATTTTAATTCAAGAAGGAGTGCCTGGTGGCGAAGCTGGTGTGCTCTGTCACACTACAGACCCCTCCCTGTGTGTGTGTGTGTGTGCGTGCGTCTGCAGGGGGTATCTGTCCCATCCATAGATATCAGGGGTACTGCAGCTGCTGCTGCTGTTCAAACTTTTGCTTTAGGCCCATTCCTTTGATGTTAATAAGCGTTTCTAGTACAATCTTTTTCGCTCTGTTCACCCACATCTTTACATTACCTCGTGTGTGTGTGTGTGTGTGTGTGTGTGTATGTGTATGTGTGTGTACGTGTGTATAGCATGTGTTTGAAACACTATACTGTATCTGCATAGAAAAAAAGCCTTCTTTTAGTAATGTACAGTTCAAATACTGTATGAACATGACCCCATCTCATCTCATCCCCCTGACTCTGGATACAAAACATTCATGTATTCGTTTGCAACTTTTCATACAATTTGCTTGCACCATTTCAGAGAAATTAAATATTTAAAATGGAAATAAATTGGTAACTGCAGTAACAAACAACACTGTACATGCTAATAGTACATCCATGTAAGCAGTACATACATGCTCAGGAGTTGTTTTTTTGGATCGGTATATACTTGTCATTATCCACTTCAACCATTTTAATTCCCCCCTTTTAAATTATTGTACTGGTTGATGTGTATGTATATCTATATATATATATATATATATATATATTTCAACCATTATCACCTACAGTACAGTAGCATACAGTGCTCCCACTGCAGCAAGGGATTCTGGGAAATGACATGCAATGTTTACTCGCTCATCCCACAACGTGGCGGTATCAAATATAGCGTTTTCCCAGTTATTATATCCCTGCAGGATGTAGGATAATCCCAGCCAAACCCACATACTTACTACATTCCCGTTATGTCACATGTATTATTTCCTGTGAAGGAAGCGCTATGTATATTCCCATTATGGTCACAAATTGGACGATACTGTATTTCCATTATGTCTCCTATTATTTTCCCATGATATCTCATAGAATACTGTCATCCAAAACCACATCATTATTGAATGATTGAAAATGATGCCTCCGTTTTATGTCAAGATTGTCTTGACACTTAGACCCCCAAGATTTCAATAGCGCCTCACTTAAAAGATGACATTATTTTTGATTCAAATGAACTTTTATGGTGCAGAAGCCGCATGGTGCCTGTGCCTACAGTGTATGTATTTGTCAGTGTGTCTCTATCTGCATTTCTGTCTCTTGCTGGCCGCCAGCCTGTGTGATGATGTCAGCCTGTCTGTGATGTAAGAGAGACATTGTGATATCATCACATACTGTAGGCAGGATGGCAGGTGTAAAGCTTCTAAAAGAGAGAGGGAGGGAGAGAGGTAGAGGAGAGAGAGGGAGAAAGAGGGAGAGAGAGAGCAAGCAGCTCCTCCCTCCCATGCAAATGACTGGAGGCAGAGGAGTAGAGGGACAGAAGCCTGTGCTGCTTGTAATGGGACAGGATTTGGGGTGCTGTTTCATGCTCTATCTCCCTCCCTCCCACTGTCTCAGGTGCAGAAAGTTTTCAAGGGAGAGAGGAAAGGAAGAGGAAAATGGAAGCTGAGGAGAGCTGGTCCTGTCCCTCTTGTTGGTAAAGAGGGGGCATCCAGAAAGAGGTAAGGAGATAGTTTTATTTTAATTCAAGAAGGAGTGCCTGGTGGCGAAGCTGGTGTGCTCTGTCACACTACAGACCCCTCCCTGTGTGTGTGTGTGTGCGTGCGTGCGTCTGCAGGGGGTATCTGTCCCATCCATAGATATCAGGGGTACTGCAGCTGCTGCTGCTGTTCAAATTTTTGCTTTAGGCCCATTCCTTTGATGTTAATAAGCGTTTCTAGTACAATCTTTTTCGCTCTGTTCACCCACATCTTTACATTACCTCGTGTGTGTGTGTGTGTGTGTGTGTGTGTGTGTATGTGTATGTGTGTGTACGTGTGTATAGCATGTGTTTGAAACACTATACTGTATCTGCATAGAAAAAAAGCCTTCTTTTAGTAATGTACAGTTAAAATACTGTATGAACATGACCCCATCTCATCTCATCCCCCTGACTCTGGATACAAAACATTCATGTATTCGTTTGCAACTTTTCATACAATTTGCTTGCACCATTTCAGAGAAATTAAATATTTAAAATGGAAATAAATTGGTAACTGCAGTAACAAACAACACTGTACATGCTAATAGTACATCCATGTAAGCAGTACATACATGCTCAGGAGTTGTTTTTTTGGATCGGTATATACTTGTCATTATCCACTTCAACCATTTTAATTCCCCCCTTTTAAATTATTGTACTGGTTGATGTGTATGTATATATATATATATATATATATATATATATATAGATATATATCTATATATCTATATATATATATATATATATATATATATATTTCAACCATTATCACCTACAGTACAGTAGCATACAGTGCTCCCACTGCAGCAAGGGATTCTGGGAAATGACATGCAATGTTTACTCGCTCATCCCACAACGTGGCGGTATCAAATATAGCGTTTTCCCAGTTATTATATCCCTGCAGGATGTAGGATAATCCCAGCCAAACCCACATACTTACTACATTCCCGTTATGTCACATGTATTATTTCCTGTGAAGGAAGCGCTATGTATATTCCCATTATGGTCACAAATTGGACGATACTGTATTTCCATTATGTCTCCTATTATTTTCCCATGATATCTCATAGAATACTGTCATCCAAAACCACATCATTATTGAATGATTGAAAATGATGCCTCCGTTTTATGTCAAGATTGTCTTGACACTTAGACCCCCAAGATTTCAATAGCGCCTCACTTAAAAGATGACATTATTTTTGATTCAAATGAACTTTTATGGTGCAGAAGCCGCATGGTGCCTGTGCCTACAGTGTATGTATTTGTCAGTGTGTCTCTATCTGCATTTCTGTCTCTTGCTGGCCGCCAGCCTGTGTGATGATGTCAGCCTGTCTGTGATGTAAGAGAGACATTGTGATATCATCACATACTGTAGGCAGGATGGCAGGTGTAAAGCTTCTAAAAGAGAGAGGGAGGGAGAGAGGTAGAGGAGAGAGAGGGAGAAAGAGGGAGAGAGAGAGCAAGCAGCTCCTCCCTCCCATGCAAATGACTGGAGGCAGAGGAGTAGAGGGACAGAAGCCTGTGCTGCTTGTAATGGGACAGGATTTGGGGTGCTGTTTCATGCTCTATCTCCCTCCCTCCCACTGTCTCAGGTGCAGAAAGTTTTCAAGGGAGAGAGGAAAGGAAGAGGAAAATGGAAGCTGAGGAGAGCTGGTCCTGTCCCTCTTGTTGGTAAAGAGGGGGCATCCAGAAAGAGGTAAGGAGATAGTTTTATTTTAATTCAAGAAGGAGTGCCTGGTGGCGAAGCTGGTGTGCTCTGTCACACTACAGACCCCTCCCTGTGTGTGTGTGTGTGTGTGCGTGCGTGCGTGCGTGCGTGCGTCTGCAGGGGGTATCTGTCCCATCCATAGATATCAGGGGTATTGCAGCTGCTGCTGCTGTTCAAACTTTTGCTTTAGGCCCATTCCTTTGATGTTAATAAGCGTTTCTAGTACAATCTTTTTCGCTCTGTTCACCCACATCTTTACATTACCTCGTGTGTGTGTGTGTGTGTGTGTGTGTATGTGTATGTGTGTGTACGTGTGTATAGCATGTGTTTGAAACACTATACTGTATCTGCATAGAAAAAAAGCCTTCTTTTAGTAATGTACAGTTCAAATACTGTATGAACATGACCCCATCTCATCTCATCCCCCTGACTCTGGATACAAAACATTCATGTATTCGTTTGCAACTTTTCATACAATTTGCTTGCACCATTTCAGAGAAATTAAATATTTAAAATGGAAATAAATTGGTAACTGCAGTAACAAACAACACTGTACATGCAAATAGTACATCCATGTAAGCAGTACATACATGCTCAGGAGTTGTTTTTTTGGATCGGTATATACTTGTCATTATCCACTTCAACCATTTTAATTCCCCCCTTTTAAATTATTGTACTGGTTGATGTGTATGTATATATATATATATATATATATAGATATATATCTATATATCTATATATATATATATATATATATATATATATATATATTTCAACCATTATCACCTACAGTACAGTAGCATACAGTGCTCCCACTGCAGCAAGGGATTCTGGGAAATGACATGCAATGTTTACTCGCTCATCCCACAACGTGGCGGTATCAAATATAGCGTTTTCCCAGTTATTATATCCCTGCAGGATGTAGGATAATCCCAGCCAAACCCACATACTTACTACATTCCCGTTATGTCACATGTATTATTTCCTGTGAAGGAAGCGCTATGTATATTCCCATTATGGTCACAAATTGGACGATACTGTATTTCCATTATGTCTCCTATTATTTTCCCATGATATCTCATAGAATACTGTCATCCAAAACCACATCATTATTGAATGATTGAAAATGATGCCTCCGTTTTATGTCAAGATTGTCTTGACACTTAGACCCCCAAGATTTCAATAGCGCCTCACTTAAAAGATGACATTATTTTTGATTCAAATGAACTTTTATGGTGCAGAAGCCGCATGGTGCCTGTGCCTACAGTGTATGTATTTGTCAGTGTGTCTCTATCTGCATTTCTGTCTCTTGCTGGCCGCCAGCCTGTGTGATGATGTCAGCCTGTCTGTGATGTAAGAGAGACATTGTGATATCATCACATACTGTAGGCAGGATGGCAGGTGTAAAGCTTCTAAAAGAGAGAGGGAGGGAGAGAGGTAGAGGAGAGAGAGGGAGAAAGAGGGAGAGAGAGAGCAAGCAGCTCCTCCCTCCCATGCAAATGACTGGAGGCAGAGGAGTAGAGGGACAGAAGCCTGTGCTGCTTGTAATGGGACAGGATTTGGGGTGCTGTTTCATGCTCTATCTCCCTCCCTCCCACTGTCTCAGGTGCAGAAAGTTTTCAAGGGAGAGAGGAAAGGAAGAGGAAAATGGAAGCTGAGGAGAGCTGGTCCTGTCCCTCTTGTTGGTAAAGAGGGGGCATCCAGAAAGAGGTAAGGAGATAGTTTTATTTTAATTCAAGAAGGAGTGCCTGGTGGCGAAGCTGGTGTGCTCTGTCACACTACAGACCCCTCCCTGTGTGTGTGTGTGCGTGCGTGCGTGCGTGCGTGCGTCTGCAGGGGGTATCTGTCCCATCCATAGATATCAGGGGTACTGCAGCTGCTGCTGCTGTTCAAACTTTTGCTTTAGGCCCATTCCTTTGATGTTAATAAGCGTTTCTAGTATAATCTTTTTCGCTCTGTTCACCCACATCTTTACATTACCTCGTGTGTGTGTGTGTGTGTGTGTGTGTATGTGTATGTGTGTGTACGTGTGTATAGCATGTGTTTGAAACACTATACTGTATCTGCATAGAAAAAAAGCCTTCTTTTAGTAATGTACAGTTCAAATACTGTATGAACATGACCCCATCTCATCTCATCCCCCTGACTCTGGATACAAAACATTCATGTATTCGTTTGCAACTTTTCATACAATTTGCTTGCACCATTTCAGAGAAATTAAATATTTAAAATGGAAATAAATTGGTAACTGCAGTAACAAACAACACTGTACATGCAAATAGTACATCCATGTAAGCAGTACATACATGCTCAGGAGTTGTTTTTTTGGATCGGTATATACTTGTCATTATCCACTTCAACCATTTGAATTCCCCCCTTTTAAATTATTGTACTGGTTGATGTGTATGTATATATATATATATATATAGATATATATCTATATATCTATATATATATATATATATATATATATATATATATATATTTCAACCATTATCACCTACAGTACAGTAGCATACAGTGCTCCCACTGCAGCAAGGGATTCTGGGAAATGACATGCAATGTTTACTCGCTCATCCCACAACGTGGCGGTATCAAATATAGCGTTTTCCCAGTTATTATATCCCTGCAGGATGTAGGATAATCCCAGCCAAACCCACATACTTACTACATTCCCGTTATGTCACATGTATTATTTCCTGTGAAGGAAGCGCTATGTATATTCCCATTATGGTCACAAATTGGACGATACTGTATTTCCATTATGTCTCCTATTATTTTCCCATGATATCTCATAGAATACTGTCATCCAAAACCACATCATTATTGAATGATTGAAAATGATGCCTCCGTTTTATGTCAAGATTGTCTTGACACTTAGACCCCCAAGATTTCAATAGCGCCTCACTTAAAAGATGACATTATTTTTGATTCAAATGAACTTTTATGGTGCAGAAGCCGCATGGTGCCTGTGCCTACAGTGTATGTATTTGTCAGTGTGTCTCTATCTGCATTTCTGTCTCTTGCTGGCCGCCAGCCTGTGTGATGATGTCAGCCTGTCTGTGATGTAAGAGAGACATTGTGATATCATCACATACTGTAGGCAGGATGGCAGGTGTAAAGCTTCTAAAAGAGAGAGGGAGGGAGAGAGGTAGAGGAGAGAGAGGGAGAAAGAGGGAGAGAGAGAGCAAGCAGCTCCTCCCTCCCATGCAAATGACTGGAGGCAGAGGAGTAGAGGGACAGAAGCCTGTGCTGCTTGTAATGGGACAGGATTTGGGGTGCTGTTTCATGCTCTATCTCCCTCCCTCCCACTGTCTCAGGTGCAGAAAGTTTTCAAGGGAGAGAGGAAAGGAAGAGGAAAATGGAAGCTGAGGAGAGCTGGTCCTGTCCCTCTTGTTGGTAAAGAGGGGGCATCCAGAAAGAGGTAAGGAGATAGTTTTATTTTAATTCAAGGAGTGCCTGGTGGCGAAGCTGGTGTGCTCTGTCACACTACAGACCCCTCCCTGTGTGTGTGTGTGTGTGCGTGCGTGCGTGCGTGCGTCTGCAGGGGGTATCTGTCCCATCCATAGATATCAGGGGTACTGCAGCTGCTGCTGCTGTTCAAACTTTTGCTTTAGGCCCATTCCTTTGATGTTAATAAGCGTTTCTAGTACAATCTTTTTCGCTCTGTTCACCCACATCTTTACATTACCTCGTGTGTGTGTGTGTGTGTGTGTGTGTGTGTATGTGTATGTGTGTGTACGTGTGTATAGCATGTGTTTGAAACACTATACTGTATCTGCATAGAAAAAAAGCCTTCTTTTAGTAATGTACAGTTCAAATACTGTATGAACATGACCCCATCTCATCTCATCCCCCTGACTCTGGATACAAAACATTCATGTATTCGTTTGCAACTTTTCATACAATTTGCTTGCACCATTTCAGAGAAATTAAATATTTAAAATGGAAATAAATTGGTAACTGCAGTAACAAACAACACTGTACATGCTAATAGTACATCCATGTAAGCAGTACATACATGCTCAGGAGTTGTTTTTTTGGATCGGTATATACTTGTCATTATCCACTTCAACCATTTTAATTCCCCCCTTTTAAATTATTGTACTGGTTGATGTGTATGTATATATATATATATATATATATATATATATATATATAGATATATATCTATATATCTATATATATATATATATATATATTTCAACCATTATCACCTACAGTACAGTAGCATACAGTGCTCCCACTGCAGCAAGGGATTCTGGGAAATGACATGCAATGTTTACTCGCTCATCCCACAACGTGGCGGTATCAAATATAGCGTTTTCCCAGTTATTATATCCCTGCAGGATGTAGGATAATCCCAGCCAAACCCACATACTTACTACATTCCCGTTATGTCACATGTATTATTTCCTGTGAAGGAAGCGCTATGTATATTCCCATTATGGTCACAAATTGGACGATACTGTATTTCCATTATGTCTCCTATTATTTTCCCATGATATCTCATAGAATACTGTCATCCAAAACCACATCATTATTGAATGATTGAAAATGATGCCTCCGTTTTATGTCAAGATTGTCTTGACACTTAGACCCCCAAGATTTCAATAGCGCCTCACTTAAAAGATGACATTATTTTTGATTCAAATGAACTTTTATGGTGCAGAAGCCGCATGGTGCCTGTGCCTACAGTGTATGTATTTGTCAGTGTGTCTCTATCTGCATTTCTGTCTCTTGCTGGCCGCCAGCCTGTGTGATGATGTCAGCCTGTCTGTGATGTAAGAGAGACATTGTGATATCATCACATACTGTAGGCAGGATGGCAGGTGTAAAGCTTCTAAAAGAGAGAGGGAGGGAGAGAGGTAGAGGAGAGAGAGGGAGAAAGAGGGAGAGAGAGAGCAAGCAGCTCCTCCCTCCCATGCAAATGACTGGAGGCAGAGGAGTAGAGGGACAGAAGCCTGTGCTGCTTGTAATGGGACAGGATTTGGGGTGCTGTTTCATGCTCTATCTCCCTCCCTCCCACTGTCTCAGGTGCAGAAAGTTTTCAAGGGAGAGAGGAAAGGAAGAGGAAAATGGAAGCTGAGGAGAGCTGGTCCTGTCCCTCTTGTTGGTAAAGAGGGGGCATCCAGAAAGAGGTAAGGAGATAGTTTTATTTTAATTCAAGAAGGAGTGCCTGGTGGCGAAGCTGGTGTGCTCTGTCACACTACAGACCCCTCCCTGTGTGTGTGTGTGCGTGCGTGCGTGCGTGCGTGCGTCTGCAGGGGGTATCTGTCCCATCCATAGATATCAGGGGTACTGCAGCTGCTGCTGCTGTTCAAACTTTTGCTTTAGGCCCATTCCTTTGATGTTAATAAGCGTTTCTAGTACAATCTTTTTCGCTCTGTTCACCCACATCTTTACATTACCTCGTGTGTGTGTGTGTGTGTGTGTGTGTATGTGTATGTGTGTGTACGTGTGTATAGCATGTGTTTGAAACACTATACTGTATCTGCATAGAAAAAAAGCCTTCTTTTAGTAATGTACAGTTCAAATACTGTATGAACATGACCCCATCTCATCTCATCCCCCTGACTCTGGATACAAAACATTCATGTATTCGTTTGCAACTTTTCATACAATTTGCTTGCACCATTTCAGAGAAATTAAATATTTAAAATGGAAATAAATTGGTAACTGCAGTAACAAACAACACTGTACATGCTAATAGTACATCCATGTAAGCAGTACATACATGCTCAGGAGTTGTTTTTTTGGATCGGTATATACTTGTCATTATCCACTTCAACCATTTTAATTCCCCCCTTTTAAATTATTGTACTGGTTGATGTGTATGTATATATATATATATATATATATATATATAGATATATATCTATATATCTATATATATATATATATATATATATATTTCAACCATTATCACCTACAGTACAGTAGCATACAGTGCTCCCACTGCAGCAAGGGATTCTGGGAAATGACATGCAATGTTTACTCGCTCATCCCACAACGTGGCGGTATCAAATATAGCGTTTTCCCAGTTATTATATCCCTGCAGGATGTAGGATAATCCCAGCCAAACCCACATACTTACTACATTCCCGTTATGTCACATGTATTATTTCCTGTGAAGGAAGCGCTATGTATATTCCCATTATGGTCACAAATTGGACGATACTGTATTTCCATTATGTCTCCTATTATTTTCCCATGATATCTCATAGAATACTGTCATCCAAAACCACATCATTATTGAATGATTGAAAATGATGCCTCCGTTTTATGTCAAGATTGTCTTGACACTTAGACCCCCAAGATTTCAATAGCGCCTCACTTAAAAGATGACATTATTTTTGATTCAAATGAACTTTTATGGTGCAGAAGCCGCATGGTGCCTGTGCCTACAGTGTATGTATTTGTCAGTGTGTCTCTATCTGCATTTCTGTCTCTTGCTGGCCGCCAGCCTGTGTGATGATGTCAGCCTGTCTGTGATGTAAGAGAGACATTGTGATATCATCACATACTGTAGGCAGGATGGCAGGTGTAAAGCTTCTAAAAGAGAGAGGGAGGGAGAGAGGTAGAGGAGAGAGAGGGAGAAAGAGGGAGAGAGAGAGCAAGCAGCTCCTCCCTCCCATGCAAATGACTGGAGGCAGAGGAGTAGAGGGACAGAAGCCTGTGCTGCTTGTAATGGGACAGGATTTGGGGTGCTGTTTCATGCTCTATCTCCCTCCCTCCCACTGTCTCAGGTGCAGAAAGTTTTCAAGGGAGAGAGGAAAGGAAGAGGAAAATGGAAGCTGAGGAGAGCTGGTCCTGTCCCTCTTGTTGGTAAAGAGGGGGCATCCAGAAAGAGGTAAGGAGATAGTTTTATTTTAATTCAAGGAGTGCCTGGTGGCGAAGCTGGTGTGCTCTGTCACACTACAGACCCCTCCCTGTGTGTGTGTGTGCGTGCGTGCGTGCGTGCGTCTGCAGGGGGTATCTGTCCCATCCATAGATATCAGGGGTACTGCAGCTGCTGCTGCTGTTCAAACTTTTGCTTTAGGCCCATTCCTTTGATGTTAATAAGCGTTTCTAGTACAATCTTTTTCGCTCTGTTCACCCACATCTTTACATTACCTCGTGTGTGTGTGTGTGTGTGTGTGTGTGTGTATGTGTATGTGTGTGTACGTGTGTATAGCATGTGTTTGAAACACTATACTGTATCTGCATAGAAAAAAAGCCTTCTTTTAGTAATGTACAGTTCAAATACTGTATGAACATGACCCCATCTCATCTCATCCCCCTGACTCTGGATACAAAACATTCATGTATTCGTTTGCAACTTTTCATACAATTTGCTTGCACCATTTCAGAGAAATTAAATATTTAAAATGGAAATAAATTGGTAACTGCAGTAACAAACAACACTGTACATGCTAATAGTACATCCATGTAAGCAGTACATACATGCTCAGGAGTTGTTTTTTTGGATCGGTATATACTTGTCATTATCCACTTCAACCATTTTAATTCCCCCCTTTTAAATTATTGTACTGGTTGATGTGTATGTATATATATATATATATATATATATATATATATAGATATATATCTATATATCTATATATATATATATATATATATATATATATTTCAACCATTATCACCTACAGTACAGTAGCATACAGTGCTCCCACTGCAGCAAGGGATTCTGGGAAATGACATGCAATGTTTACTCGCTCATCCCACAACGTGGCGGTATCAAATATAGCGTTTTCCCAGTTATTATATCCCTGCAGGATGTAGGATAATCCCAGCCAAACCCACATACTTACTACATTCCCGTTATGTCACATGTATTATTTCCTGTGAAGGAAGCGCTATGTATATTCCCATTATGGTCACAAATTGGACGATACTGTATTTCCATTATGTCTCCTATTATTTTCCCATGATATCTCATAGAATACTGTCATCCAAAACCACATCATTATTGAATGATTGAAAATGATGCCTCCGTTTTATGTCAAGATTGTCTTGACACTTAGACCCCCAAGATTTCAATAGCGCCTCACTTAAAAGATGACATTATTTTTGATTCAAATGAACTTTTATGGTGCAGAAGCCGCATGGTGCCTGTGCCTACAGTGTATGTATTTGTCAGTGTGTCTCTATCTGCATTTCTGTCTCTTGCTGGCCGCCAGCCTGTGTGATGATGTCAGCCTGTCTGTGATGTAAGAGAGACATTGTGATATCATCACATACTGTAGGCAGGATGGCAGGTGTAAAGCTTCTAAAAGAGAGAGGGAGGGAGAGAGGTAGAGGAGAGAGAGGGAGAAAGAGGGAGAGAGAGAGCAAGCAGCTCCTCCCTCCCATGCAAATGACTGGAGGCAGAGGAGTAGAGGGACAGAAGCCTGTGCTGCTTGTAATGGGACAGGATTTGGGGTGCTGTTTCATGCTCTATCTCCCTCCCTCCCACTGTCTCAGGTGCAGAAAGTTTTCAAGGGAGAGAGGAAAGGAAGAGGAAAATGGAAGCTGAGGAGAGCTGGTCCTGTCCCTCTTGTTGGTAAAGAGGGGGCATCCAGAAAGAGGTAAGGAGATAGTTTTATTTTAATTCAAGAAGGAGTGCCTGGTGGCGAAGCTGGTGTGCTCTGTCACACTACAGACCCCTCCCTGTGTGTGTGTGTGCGTGCGTGCGTGCGTGCGTCTGCAGGGGGTATCTGTCCCATCCATAGATATCAGGGGTACTGCAGCTGCTGCTGCTGTTCAAACTTTTGCTTTAGGCCCATTCCTTTGATGTTAATAAGCGTTTCTAGTACAATCTTTTTCGCTCTGTTCACCCACATCTTTACATTACCTCGTGTGTGTGTGTGTGTGTGTGTGTGTATGTGTATGTGTGTGTACGTGTGTATAGCATGTGTTTGAAACACTATACTGTATCTGCATAGAAAAAAAGCCTTCTTTTAGTAATGTACAGTTCAAATACTGTATGAACATGACCCCATCTCATCTCATCCCCCTGACTCTGGATACAAAACATTCATGTATTCGTTTGCAACTTTTCATACAATTTGCTTGCACCATTTCAGAGAAATTAAATATTTAAAATGGAAATAAATTGGTAACTGCAGTAACAAACAACACTGTACATGCTAATAGTACATCCATGTAAGCAGTACATACATGCTCAGGAGTTGTTTTTTTGGATCGGTATATACTTGTCATTATCCACTTCAACCATTTTAATTCCCCCCTTTTAAATTATTGTACTGGTTGATGTGTATGTATATATATATATATATATATATATATATAGATATATATCTATATATCTATATATATATATATATATATATATATTTCAACCATTATCACCTACAGTACAGTAGCATACAGTGCTCCCACTGCAGCAAGGGATTCTGGGAAATGACATGCAATGTTTACTCGCTCATCCCACAACGTGGCGGTATCAAATATAGCGTTTTCCCAGTTATTATATCCCTGCAGGATGTAGGATAATCCCAGCCAAACCCACATACTTACTACATTCCCGTTATGTCACATGTATTATTTCCTGTGAAGGAAGCGCTATGTATATTCCCATTATGGTCACAAATTGGACGATACTGTATTTCCATTATGTCTCCTATTATTTTCCCATGATATCTCATAGAATACTGTCATCCAAAACCACATCATTATTGAATGATTGAAAATGATGCCTCCGTTTTATGTCAAGATTGTCTTGACACTTAGACCCCCAAGATTTCAATAGCGCCTCACTTAAAAGATGACATTATTTTTGATTCAAATGAACTTTTATGGTGCAGAAGCCGCATGGTGCCTGTGCCTACAGTGTATGTATTTGTCAGTGTGTCTCTATCTGCATTTCTGTCTCTTGCTGGCCGCCAGCCTGTGTGATGATGTCAGCCTGTCTGTGATGTAAGAGAGACATTGTGATATCATCACATACTGTAGGCAGGATGGCAGGTGTAAAGCTTCTAAAAGAGAGAGGGAGGGAGAGAGGTAGAGGAGAGAGAGGGAGAAAGAGGGAGAGAGAGAGCAAGCAGCTCCTCCCTCCCATGCAAATGACTGGAGGCAGAGGAGTAGAGGGACAGAAGCCTGTGCTGCTTGTAATGGGACAGGATTTGGGGTGCTGTTTCATGCTCTATCTCCCTCCCTCCCACTGTCTCAGGTGCAGAAAGTTTTCAAGGGAGAGAGGAAAGGAAGAGGAAAATGGAAGCTGAGGAGAGCTGGTCCTGTCCCTCTTGTTGGTAAAGAGGGGGCATCCAGAAAGAGGTAAGGAGATAGTTTTATTTTAATTCAAGAAGGAGTGCCTGGTGGCGAAGCTGGTGTGCTCTGTCACACTACAGACCCCTCCCTGTGTGTGTGTGTGCGTGCGTGCGTGCGTGCGTGCGTCTGCAGGGGGTATCTGTCCCATCCATAGATATCAGGGGTACTGCAGCTGCTGCTGCTGTTCAAACTTTTGCTTTAGGCCCATTCCTTTGATGTTAATAAGCGTTTCTAGTACAATCTTTTTCGCTCTGTTCACCCACATCTTTACATTACCTCGTGTGTGTGTGTGTGTGTGTGTGTGTGTGTATGTGTATGTGTGTGTACGTGTGTATAGCATGTGTTTGAAACACTATACTGTATCTGCATAGAAAAAAAGCCTTCTTTTAGTAATGTACAGTTCAAATACTGTACTGCACCGACACACTTTATTCGAGCAAATACCCGGTATGTACCTGGCAGATACCTGGAATGCGCCGCTCCTCACCTCTGACAAGCCCCGTTGCATTTGCCTTCCCAGCCTGGGTTCATGCCTGGCTGATGGGCGGCTGATCTGTTAAATGATAATGATTAGGATTTAATAGGCTGCAATGCTTCGCGTGTCTACCAAATGGCATAAATTCATGAATTGTAATGCAGTATATATATATGTAGTGTGCAGTATTGCAGCCAACGGGAATAAAATGCTTCAATCCCTGCCGGAAAATAACTCAATGCATTCGGGCAGAAAACAGTCACAAACCTCAATACACCCGGGTATACCCGAATTCGTGGGACTAGCCGAGCTCGAATAAAGTGTGTCGCCAGTGTATGAACATGACCCCATCTCATCTCATCCCCCTGACTCTGGATACAAAACATTCATGTATTCGTTTGCAACTTTTCATACAATTTGCTTGCACCATTTCAGAGAAATTAAATATTTAAAATGGAAATAAATTGGTAACTGCAGTAACAAACAACACTGTACATGCTAATAGTACATCCATGTAAGCAGTACATACATGCTCAGGAGTTGTTTTTTTGGATCGGTATATACTTGTCATTATCCACTTCAACCATTTTAATTCCCCCCTTTTAAATTATTGTACTGGTTGATGTGTATGTATATATATATATATATATCTATATATATATAGATATATATCTATATATATATATATATATATATATATATATATATATATATTTCAACCATTATCACCTACAGTACAGTAGCATACAGTGCTCCCACTGCAGCAAGGGATTCTGGGAAATGACATGCAATGTTTACTCGCTCATCCCACAACGTGGCGGTATCAAATATAGCGTTTTCCCAGTTATTATATCCCTGCAGGATGTAGGATAATCCCAGCCAAACCCACATACTTACTACATTCCCGTTATGTCACATGTATTATTTCCTGTGAAGGAAGCGCTATGTATATTCCCATTATGGTCACAAATTGGACGATACTGTATTTCCATTATGTCTCCTATTATTTTCCCATGATATCTCATAGAATACTGTCATCCAAAACCACATCATTATTGAATGATTGAAAATGATGCCTCCGTTTTATGTCAAGATTGTCTTGACACTTAGACCCCCAAGATTTCAATAGCGCCTCACTTAAAAGATGACATTATTTTTGATTCAAATGAACTTTTATGGTGCAGAAGCCGCATGGTGCCTGTGCCTACAGTGTATGTATTTGTCAGTGTGTCTCTATCTGCATTTCTGTCTCTTGCTGGCCGCCAGCCTGTGTGATGATGTCAGCCTGTCTGTGATGTAAGAGAGACATTGTGATATCATCACATACTGTAGGCAGGACGGCAGGTGTAAAGCTTCTAAAAGAGAGAGGGAGGGAGAGAGGTAGAGGAGAGAGAGGGAGAAAGAGGGAGAGAGAGAGCAAGCAGCTCCTCCCTCCCATGCAAATGACTGGATGCAGAGGAGTAGAGGGACAGAAGCCTGTGCTGCTTGTAATGGGACAGGATTTGGGGTGCTGTTTCATGCTCTATTTCCCTCCCTCCCACTGTCTCAGGTGCAGAAAGTTTTCAAGGGAGAGAGGAAAGGAAGAGGAAAATGGAAGCTGAGGAGAGCTGGTCCTGTCCCTCTTGTTGGTAAAGAGGGGGCATCCAGAAAGAGGTAAGGAGATAGTTTTATTTTAATTCAAGGTGTGCCTGGTGGCGAAGCTGGTGTGCTCTGTCACACTACAGACCCCTCCCTGTGTGTGTGTGTGCGTGCGTGCGTGCGTGCGTGCGTGCGTCTGCAGGGGGTATCTGTCCCATCCATAGATATCAGGGGTACTGCAGCTGCTGCTGCTGTTCAAACTTTTGCTTTAGGCCCATTCCTTTGATGTTAATAAGCGTTTCTAGTACAATCTTTTTCGCTCTGTTCACCCACATCTTTACATTACCTCGTGTGTGTGTGTGTGTGTGTGTGTGTGTGTATGTGTATGTGTGTGTACGTGTGTATAGCATGTGTTTGAAACACTATACTGTATCTGCATAGAAAAAAAGCCTTCTTTTAGTAATGTACAGTTCAAATACTGTATGAACATGACCCCATCTCATCTCATCCCCCTGACTCTGGATACAAAACATTCATGTATTCGTTTGCAACTTTTCATACAATTTGCTTGCACCATTTCAGAGAAATTAAATATTTAAAATGGAAATAAATTGGTAACTGCAGTAACAAACAACACTGTACATGCTAATAGTACATCCATGTAAGCAGTACATACATGCTCAGGAGTTGTTTTTTTGGATCGGTATATACTTGTCATTATCCACTTCAACCATTTTAATTCCCCCCTTTTAAATTATTGTACTGGTTGATGTGTATGTATATATATATATATATATATATATATATATATATATATATATAGATATATATCTATATATATATATATATATATATATATATATATATATTTCAACCATTATCACCTACAGTACAGTAGCATACAGTGCTCCCACTGCAGCAAGGGATTCTGGGAAATGACATGCAATGTTTACTCGCTCATCCCACAACGTGGCGGTATCAAATATAGCGTTTTCCCAGTTATTATATCCCTGCAGGATGTAGGATAATCCCAGCCAAACCCACATACTTACTACATTCCCGTTATGTCACATGTATTATTTCCTGTGAAGGAAGCGCTATGTATATTCCCATTATGGTCACAAATTGGACGATACTGTATTTCCATTATGTCTCCTATTATTTTCCCATGATATCTCATAGAATACTGTCATCCAAAACCACATCATTATTGAATGATTGAAAATGATGCCTCCGTTTTATGTCAAGATTGTCTTGACACTTAGACCCCCAAGATTTCAATAGCGCCTCACTTAAAAGATGACATTATTTTTGATTCAAATGAACTTTTATGGTGCAGAAGCCGCATGGTGCCTGTGCCTACAGTGTATGTATTTGTCAGTGTGTCTCTATCTGCATTTCTGTCTCTTGCTGGCCGCCAGCCTGTGTGATGATGTCAGCCTGTCTGTGATGTAAGAGAGACATTGTGATATCATCACATACTGTAGGCAGGATGGCAGGTGTAAAGCTTCTAAAAGAGAGAGGGAGGGAGAGAGGTAGAGGAGAGAGAGGGAGAAAGAGGGAGAGAGAGAGCAAGCAGCTCCTCCCTCCCATGCAAATGACTGGAGGCAGAGGAGTAGAGGGACAGAAGCCTGTGCTGCTTGTAATGGGACAGGATTTGGGGTGCTGTTTCATGCTCTATCTCCCTCCCTCCCACTGTCTCAGGTGCAGAAAGTTTTCAAGGGAGAGAGGAAAGGAAGAGGAAAATGGAAGCTGAGGAGAGCTGGTCCTGTCCCTCTTGTTGGTAAAGAGGGGGCATCCAGAAAGAGGTAAGGAGATAGTTTTATTTTAATTCAAGAAGGAGTGCCTGGTGGCGAAGCTGGTGTGCTCTGTCACACTACAGACCCCTCCCTGTGTGTGTGTGCGTGCGTGCGTGCGTGCGTGCGTCTGCAGGGGGTATCTGTCCCATCCATAGATATCAGGGGTACTGCAGCTGCTGCTGCTGTTCAAACTTTTGCTTTAGGCCCATTCCTTTGATGTTAATAAGCGTTTCTAGTACAATCTTTTTCGCTCTGTTCACCCACATCTTTACATTACCTCGTGTGTGTGTGTGTGTGTGTGTGTGTATGTGTATGTGTGTGTACGTGTGTATAGCATGTGTTTGAAACACTATACTGTATCTGCATAGAAAAAAAGCCTTCTTTTAGTAATGTACAGTTCAAATACTGTACTGCACCGACACACTTTATTCGAGCAAATACCCGGTATGTACCTGGCAGATACCTGGAATGCGCCGCTCCTCACCTCTGACAAGCCCCGTTGCATTTGCCTTCCCAGCCTGGGTTCATGCCTGGCTGATGGGCGGCTGATCTGTTAAATGATAATGATTAGGATTTAATAGGCTGCAATGCTTCGCGTGTCTACCAAATGGCATAAATTCATGAATTGTAATGCAGTATATATATATGTAGTGTGCAGTATTGCAGCCAACGGGAATAAAATGCTTCAATCCCTGCCGGAAAATAACTCAATGCATTCGGGCAGAAAACAGTCACAAACCTCAATACACCCGGGTATACCCGAATTCGTGGGACTAGCCGAGCTCGAATAAAGTGTGTCGCCAGTGTATGAACATGACCCCATCTCATCTCATCCCCCTGACTCTGGATACAAAACATTCATGTATTCGTTTGCAACTTTTCATACAATTTGCTTGCACCATTTCAGAGAAATTAAATATTTAAAATGGAAATAAATTGGTAACTGCAGTAACAAACAACACTGTACATGCTAATAGTACATCCATGTAAGCAGTACATACATGCTCAGGAGTTGTTTTTTTGGATCGGTATATACTTGTCATTATCCACTTCAACCATTTTAATTCCCCCCTTTTAAATTATTGTACTGGTTGATGTGTATGTATATATATATATATATATATATATATATATATATCTATATATATATAGATATATATCTATATATATATATATATATATATATATATATATATATATATATATATTTCAACCATTATCACCTACAGTACAGTAGCATACAGTGCTCCCACTGCAGCAAGGGATTCTGGGAAATGACATGCAATGTTTACTCGCTCATCCCACAACGTGGCGGTATCAAATATAGCGTTTTCCCAGTTATTATATCCCTGCAGGATGTAGGATAATCCCAGCCAAACCCACATACTTACTACATTCCCGTTATGTCACATGTATTATTTCCTGTGAAGGAAGCGCTATGTATATTCCCATTATGGTCACAAATTGGACGATACTGTATTTCCATTATGTCTCCTATTATTTTCCCATGATATCTCATAGAATACTGTCATCCAAAACCACATCATTATTGAATGATTGAAAATGATGCCTCCGTTTTATGTCAAGATTGTCTTGACACTTAGACCCCCAAGATTTCAATAGCGCCTCACTTAAAAGATGACATTATTTTTGATTCAAATGAACTTTTATGGTGCAGAAGCCGCATGGTGCCTGTGCCTACAGTGTATGTATTTGTCAGTGTGTCTCTATCTGCATTTCTGTCTCTTGCTGGCCGCCAGCCTGTGTGATGATGTCAGCCTGTCTGTGATGTAAGAGAGACATTGTGATATCATCACATACTGTAGGCAGGACGGCAGGTGTAAAGCTTCTAAAAGAGAGAGGGAGGGAGAGAGGTAGAGGAGAGAGAGGGAGAAAGAGGGAGAGAGAGAGCAAGCAGCTCCTCCCTCCCATGCAAATGACTGGAGGCAGAGGAGTAGAGGGACAGAAGCCTGTGCTGCTTGTAATGGGACAGGATTTGGGGTGCTGTTTCATGCTCTATTTCCCTCCCTCCCACTGTCTCAGGTGCAGAAAGTTTTCAAGGGAGAGAGGAAAGGAAGAGGAAAATGGAAGCTGAGGAGAGCTGGTCCTGTCCCTCTTGTTGGTAAAGAGGGGGCATCCAGAAAGAGGTAAGGAGATAGTTTTATTTTAATTCAAGGTGTGCCTGGTGGCGAAGCTGGTGTGCTCTGTCACACTACAGACCCCTCCCTGTGTGTGTGTGTGCGTGCGTGCGTGCGTGCGTCTGCAGGGGGTATCTGTCCCATCCATAGATATCAGGGGTACTGCAGCTGCTGCTGCTGTTCAAACTTTTGCTTTAGGCCCATTCCTTTGATGTTAATAAGCGTTTCTAGTACAATCTTTTTCGCTCTGTTCACCCACATCTTTACATTACCTCGTGTGTGTGTGTGTGTGTGTGTGTGTGTGTGTATGTGTATGTGTGTGTACGTGTGTATAGCATGTGTTTGAAACACTATACTGTATCTGCATAGAAAAAAAGCCTTCTTTTAGTAATGTACAGTTCAAATACTGTATGAACATGACCCCATCTCATCTCATCCCCCTGACTCTGGATACAAAACATTCATGTATTCGTTTGCAACTTTTCATACAATTTGCTTGCACCATTTCAGAGAAATTAAATATTTAAAATGGAAATAAATTGGTAACTGCAGTAACAAACAACACTGTACATGCTAATAGTACATCCATGTAAGCAGTACATACATGCTCAGGAGTTGTTTTTTTGGATCGGTATATACTTGTCATTATCCACTTCAACCATTTTAATTCCCCCCTTTTAAATTATTGTACTGGTTGATGTGTATGTATATATATATATATATATATATATATATATATATATAGATATATATCTATATATATATATATATATATATATATATATATATATATATATTTCAACCATTATCACCTACAGTACAGTAGCATACAGTGCTCCCACTGCAGCAAGGGATTCTGGGAAATGACATGCAATGTTTACTCGCTCATCCCACAACGTGGCGGTATCAAATATAGCGTTTTCCCAGTTATTATATCCCTGCAGGATGTAGGATAATCCCAGCCAAACCCACATACTTACTACATTCCCGTTATGTCACATGTATTATTTCCTGTGAAGGAAGCGCTATGTATATTCCCATTATGGTCACAAATTGGACGATACTGTATTTCCATTATGTCTCCTATTATTTTCCCATGATATCTCATAGAATACTGTCATCCAAAACCACATCATTATTGAATGATTGAAAATGATGCCTCCGTTTTATGTCAAGATTGTCTTGACACTTAGACCCCCAAGATTTCAATAGCGCCTCACTTAAAAGATGACATTATTTTTGATTCAAATGAACTTTTATGGTGCAGAAGCCGCATGGTGCCTGTGCCTACAGTGTATGTATTTGTCAGTGTGTCTCTATCTGCATTTCTGTCTCTTGCTGGCCGCCAGCCTGTGTGATGATGTCAGCCTGTCTGTGATGTAAGAGAGACATTGTGATATCATCACATACTGTAGGCAGGATGGCAGGTGTAAAGCTTCTAAAAGAGAGAGGGAGGGAGAGAGGTAGAGGAGAGAGAGGGAGAAAGAGGGAGAGAGAGAGCAAGCAGCTCCTCCCTCCCATGCAAATGACTGGAGGCAGAGGAGTAGAGGGACAGAAGCCTGTGCTGCTTGTAATGGGACAGGATTTGGGGTGCTGTTTCATGCTCTATCTCCCTCCCTCCCACTGTCTCAGGTGCAGAAAGTTTTCAAGGGAGAGAGGAAAGGAAGAGGAAAATGGAAGCTGAGGAGAGCTGGTCCTGTCCCTCTTGTTGGTAAAGAGGGGGCATCCAGAAAGAGGTAAGGAGATAGTTTTATTTTAATTCAAGAAGGAGTGCCTGGTGGCGAAGCTGGTGTGCTCTGTCACACTACAGACCCCTCCCTGTGTGTGTGCGTGCGTGCGTGCGTGCGTCTGCAGGGGGTATCTGTCCCATCCATAGATATCAGGGGTACTGCAGCTGCTGCTGCTGTTCAAACTTTTGCTTTAGGCCCATTCCTTTGATGTTAATAAGCGTTTCTAGTACAATCTTTTTCGCTCTGTTCACCCACATCTTTACATTACCTCGTGTGTGTGTGTGTGTGTGTGTGTATGTGTATGTGTGTGTACGTGTGTATAGCATGTGTTTGAAACACTATACTGTATCTGCATAGAAAAAAAGCCTTCTTTTAGTAATGTACAGTTCAAATACTGTATGAACATGACCCCATCTCATCTCATCCCCCTGACTCTGGATACAAAACATTCATGTATTCGTTTGCAACTTTTCATACAATTTGCTTGCACCATTTCAGAGAAATTAAATATTTAAAATGGAAATAAATTGGTAACTGCAGTAACAAACAACACTGTACATGCTAATAGTACATCCATGTAAGCAGTACATACATGCTCAGGAGTTGTTTTTTTGGATCGGTATATACTTGTCATTATCCACTTCAACCATTTTAATTCCCCCCTTTTAAATTATTGTACTGGTTGATGTGTATGTATATATATATATATATATATATATATATATATATATATATATATATATATATAGATATATATCTATATATCTATATACTGTATATATATATATATATATATTTCAACCATTATCACCTACAGTACAGTAGCATACAGTGCTCCCACTGCAGCAAGGGATTCTGGGAAATGACATGCAATGTTTACTCGCTCATCCCACAACGTGGCGGTATCAAATATAGCGTTTTCCCAGTTATTATATCCCTGCAGGATGTAGGATAATCCCAGCCAAACCCACATACTTACTACATTCCCGTTATGTCACATGTATTATTTCCTGTGAAGGAAGCGCTATGTATATTCCCATTATGGTCACAAATTGGACGATACTGTATTTCCATTATGTCTCCTATTATTTTCCCATGATATCTCATAGAATACTGTCATCCAAAACCACATCATTATTGAATGATTGAAAATGATGCCTCCGTTTTATGTCAAGATTGTCTTGACACTTAGACCCCCAAGATTTCAATAGCGCCTCACTTAAAAGATGACATTATTTTTGATTCAAATGAACTTTTATGGTGCAGAAGCCGCATGGTGCCTGTGCCTACAGTGTATGTATTTGTCAGTGTGTCTCTATCTGCATTTCTGTCTCTTGCTGGCCGCCAGCCTGTGTGATGATGTCAGCCTGTCTGTGATGTAAGAGAGACATTGTGATATCATCACATACTGTAGGCAGGATGGCAGGTGTAAAGCTTCTAAAAGAGAGAGGGAGGGAGAGAGGTAGAGGAGAGAGAGGGAGAAAGAGGGAGAGAGAGAGCAAGCAGCTCCTCCCTCCCATGCAAATGACTGGAGGCAGAGGAGTAGAGGGACAGAAGCCTGTGCTGCTTGTAATGGGACAATATTTGGGGTGCTGTTTCATGCTCTATCTCCCTCCCTCCCACTGTCTCAGGTGCAGAAAGTTTTCAAGGGAGAGAGGAAAGGAAGAGGAAAATGGAAGCTGAGGAGAGCTGGTGCTGTCCCTCTTGTTGGTAAAGAGGGGGCATCCAGAAAGAGGTAAGGAGATAGTTTTATTTTAATTCAAGAAGGAGTGCCTGGTGGCGAAGCTGGTGTGCTCTGTCACACTACAGACCCCTCCCTGTGTGTGTGTGTGCGTGCGTGCGTGCGTGCGTGCGTCTGCAGGGGGTATCTGTCCCATCCATAGATATCAGGGGTACTGCAGCTGCTGCTGCTGTTCAAACTTTTGCTTTAGGCCCATTCCTTTGATGTTAATAAGCGTTTCTAGTACAATCTTTTTCGCTCTGTTCACCCACATCTTTACATTACCTCGTGTGTGTGTGTGTGTGTGTGTGTGTATGTGTATGTGTGTGTACGTGTGTATAGCATGTGTTTGAAACACTATACTGTATCTGCATAGAAAAAAAGCCTTCTTTTAGTAATGTACAGTTCAAATACTGTATGAACATGACCCCATCTCATCTCATCCCCCTGACTCTGGATACAAAACATTCATGTATTCGTTTGCAACTTTTCATACAATTTGCTTGCACCATTTCAGAGAAATTAAATATTTAAAATGGAAATAAATTGGTAACTGCAGTAACAAACAACACTGTACATGCTAATAGTACATCCATGTAAGCAGTACATACATGCTCAGGAGTTGTTTTTTTGGATCGGTATATACTTGTCATTATCCACTTCAACCATTTTAATTCCCCCCTTTTAAATTATTGTACTGGTTGATGTGTATGTATATATATATATATATATATATATATATATATATATATATATATATATATATATATATATATATATATATAGATATATATCTATATATCTATATATATATATATATATATATATATTTCAACCATTATCACCTACAGTACAGTAGCATACAGTGCTCCCACTGCAGCAAGGGATTCTGGGAAATGACATGCAATGTTTACTCGCTCATCCCACAACGTGGCGGTATCAAATATAGCGTTTTCCCAGTTATTATATCCCTGCAGGATGTAGGATAATCCCAGCCAAACCCACATACTTACTACATTCCCGTTATGTCACATGTATTATTTCCTGTGAAGGAAGCGCTATGTATATTCCCATTATGGTCACAAATTGGACGATACTGTATTTCCATTATGTCTCCTATTATTTTCCCATGATATCTCATAGAATACTGTCATCCAAAACCACATCATTATTGAATGATTGAAAATGATGCCTCCGTTTTATGTCAAGATTGTCTTGACACTTAGACCCCCAAGATTTCAATAGCGCCTCACTTAAAAGATGACATTATTTTTGATTCAAATGAACTTTTATGGTGCAGAAGCCGCATGGTGCCTGTGCCTACAGTGTATGTATTTGTCAGTGTGTCTCTATCTGCATTTCTGTCTCTTGCTGGCCGCCAGCCTGTGTGATGATGTCAGCCTGTCTGTGATGTAAGAGAGACATTGTGATATCATCACATACTGTAGGCAGGATGGCAGGTGTTAAGCTTCTAAAAGAGAGAGGGAGGGAGAGAGGTAGAGGAGAGAGAGGGAGAAAGAGGGAGAGAGAGAGCAAGCAGCTCCTCCCTCCCATGCAAATGACTGGAGGCAGAGGAGTAGAGGGACAGAAGCCTGTGCTGCTTGTAATGGGACAGGATTTGGGGTGCTGTTTCATGCTCTATCTCCCTCCCTCCCACTGTCTCAGGTGCAGAAAGTTTTCAAGGGAGAGAGGAAAGGAAGAGGAAAATGGAAGCTGAGGAGAGCTGGTCCTGTCCCTCTTGTTGGTAAAGAGGGGGCATCCAGAAAGAGGTAAGGAGATAGTTTTATTTTAATTCAAGAAGGAGTGCCTGGTGGCGAAGCTGGTGTGCTCTGTCACACTACAGACCCCTCCCTGTGTGTGTGCGTGCGTGCGTGCGTGCGTCTGCAGGGGGTATCTGTCCCATCCATAGATATCAGGGGTACTGCAGCTGCTGCTGCTGTTCAAACTTTTGCTTTAGGCCCATTCCTTTGATGTTAATAAGCGTTTCTAGTACAATCTTTTTCGCTCTGTTCACCCACATCTTTACATTACCTCGTGTGTGTGTGTGTGTGTATGTGTATGTGTGTGTACGTGTGTATAGCATGTGTTTGAAACACTATACTGTATCTGCATAGAAAAAAAGCCTTCTTTTAGTAATGTACAGTTCAAATACTGTATGAACATGACCCCATCTCATCTCATCCCCCTGACTCTGGATACAAAACATTCATGTATTCGTTTGCAACTTTTCATACAATTTGCTTGCACCATTTCAGAGAAATTAAATATTTAAAATGGAAATAAATTGGTAACTGCAGTAACAAACAACACTGTACATGCTAATAGTACATCCATGTAAGCAGTACATACATGCTCAGGAGTTGTTTTTTTGGATCGGTATATACTTGTCATTATCCACTTCAACCATTTTAATTCCCCCCTTTTAAATTATTGTACTGGTTGATGTGTATGTATATATATATATATATATATATATATATATATATATATATATATATATATATATATCTATATATATATAGATATATATCTATATATATATATATATATATATATATATATATATATTTCAACCATTATCACCTACAGTACAGTAGCATACAGTGCTCCCACTGCAGCAAGGGATTCTGGGAAATGACATGCAATGTTTACTCGCTCATCCCACAACGTGGCGGTATCAAATATAGCGTTTTCCCAGTTATTATATCCCTGCAGGATGTAGGATAATCCCAGCCAAACCCACATACTTACTACATTCCCGTTATGTCACATGTATTATTTCCTGTGAAGGAAGCGCTATGTATATTCCCATTATGGTCACAAATTGGACGATACTGTATTTCCATTATGTCTCCTATTATTTTCCCATGATATCTCATAGAATACTGTCATCCAAAACCACATCATTATTGAATGATTGAAAATGATGCCTCCGTTTTATGTCAAGATTGTCTTGACACTTAGACCCCCAAGATTTCAATAGCGCCTCACTTAAAAGATGACATTATTTTTGATTCAAATGAACTTTTATGGTGCAGAAGCCGCATGGTGCCTGTGCCTACAGTGTATGTATTTGTCAGTGTGTCTCTATCTGCATTTCTGTCTCTTGCTGGCCGCCAGCCTGTGTGATGATGTCAGCCTGTCTGTGATGTAAGAGAGACATTGTGATATCATCACATACTGTAGGCAGGATGGCAGGTGTAAAGCTTCTAAAAGAGAGAGGGAGGGAGAGAGGTAGAGGAGAGAGAGGGAGAAAGAGGGAGAGAGAGAGCAAGCAGCTCCTCCCTCCCATGCAAATGACTGGAGGCAGAGGAGTAGAGGGACAGAAGCCTGTGCTGCTTGTAATGGGACAGGATTTGGGGTGCTGTTTCATGCTCTATCTCCCTCCCTCCCACTGTCTCAGGTGCAGAAAGTTTTCAAGGGAGAGAGGAAAGGAAGAGGAAAATGGAAGCTGAGGAGAGCTGGTCCTGTCCCTCTTGTTGGTAAAGAGGGGGCATCCAGAAAGAGGTAAGGAGATAGTTTTATTTTAATTCAAGAAGGAGTGCCTGGTGGCGAAGCTGGTGTGCTCTGTCACACTACAGACCCCTCCCTGTGTGTGTGTGTGCGTGCGTGCGTGCGTGCGTGCGTGCGTGCGTCTGCAGGGGGTATCTGTCCCATCCATAGATATCAGGGGTACTGCAGCTGCTGCTGCTGTTCAAACTTTTGCTTTAGGCCCATTCCTTTGATGTTAATAAGCGTTTCTAGTACAATCTTTTTCGCTCTGTTCACCCACATCTTTACATTACCTCGTGTGTGTGTGTGTGTGTGTGTGTGTGTATGTGTATGTGTGTGTACGTGTGTATAGCATGTGTTTGAAACACTATACTGTATCTGCATAGAAAAAAAGCCTTCTTTTAGTAATGTACAGTTCAAATACTGTATGAACATGACCCCATCTCATCTCATCCCCCTGACTCTGGATACAAAACATTCATGTATTCGTTTGCAACTTTTCATACAATTTGCTTGCACCATTTCAGAGAAATTAAATATTTAAAATGGAAATAAATTGGTAACTGCAGTAACAAACAACACTGTACATGCTAATAGTACATCCATGTAAGCAGTACATACATGCTCAGGAGTTGTTTTTTTGGATCGGTATATACTTGTCATTATCCACTTCAACCATTTTAATTCCCCCCTTTTAAATTATTGTACTGGTTGATGTGTATGTATATATATATATATATATATATATATATATATATATATATATATATATATATATAGATATATATCTATATATCTATATATATATATATATATATATATATATATATTTCAACCATTATCACCTACAGTACAGTAGCATACAGTGCTCCCACTGCAGCAAGGGATTCTGGGAAATGACATGCAATGTTTACTCGCTCATCCCACAACGTGGCGGTATCAAATATAGCGTTTTCCCAGTTATTATATCCCTGCAGGATGTAGGATAATCCCAGCCAAACCCACATACTTACTACATTCCCGTTATGTCACATGTATTATTTCCTGTGAAGGAAGCGCTATGTATATTCCCATTATGGTCACAAATTGGACGATACTGTATTTCCATTATGTCTCCTATTATTTTCCCATGATATCTCATAGAATACTGTCATCCAAAACCACATCATTATTGAATGATTGAAAATGATGCCTCCGTTTTATGTCAAGATTGTCTTGACACTTAGACCCCCAAGATTTCAATAGCGCCTCACTTAAAAGATGACATTATTTTTGATTCAAATGAACTTTTATGGTGCAGAAGCCGCATGGTGCCTGTGCCTACAGTGTATGTATTTGTCAGTGTGTCTCTATCTGCATTTCTGTCTCTTGCTGGCCGCCAGCCTGTGTGATGATGTCAGCCTGTCTGTGATGTAAGAGAGACATTGTGATATCATCACATACTGTAGGCAGGATGGCAGGTGTAAAGCTTCTAAAAGAGAGAGGGAGGGAGAGAGGTAGAGGAGAGAGAGGGAGAAAGAGGGAGAGAGAGAGCAAGCAGCTCCTCCCTCCCATGCAAATGACTGGAGGCAGAGGAGTAGAGGGACAGAAGCCTGTGCTGCTTGTAATGGGACAGGATTTGGGGTGCTGTTTCATGCTCTATCTCCCTCCCTCCCACTGTCTCAGGTGCAGAAAGTTTTCAAGGGAGAGAGGAAAGGAAGAGGAAAATGGAAGCTGAGGAGAGCTGGTCCTGTCCCTCTTGTTGGTAAAGAGGGGGCATCCAGAAAGAGGTAAGGAGATAGTTTTATTTTAATTCAAGAAGGAGTGCCTGGTGGCGAAGCTGGTGTGCTCTGTCACACTACAGACCCCTCCCTGTGTGTGTGTGTGCGTGCGTGCGTGCGTGCGTGCGTCTGCAGGGGGTATCTGTCCCATCCATAGATATCAGGGGTACTGCAGCTGCTGCTGCTGTTCAAACTTTTGCTTTAGGCCCATTCCTTTGATGTTAATAAGCGTTTCTAGTACAATCTTTTTTGCTCTGTTCACCCACATCTTTACATTACCTCGTGTGTGTGTGTGTGTGTGTGTGTGTATGTGTATGTGTGTGTACGTGTGTATAGCATGTGTTTGAAACACTATACTGTATCTGCATAGAAAAAAAGCCTTCTTTTAGTAATGTACAGTTCAAATACTGTATGAACATGACCCCATCTCATCTCATCCCCCTGACTCTGGATACAAAACATTCATGTATTCGTTTGCAACTTTTCATACAATTTGCTTGCACCATTTCAGAGAAATTAAATATTTAAAATGGAAATAAATTGGTAACTGCAGTAACAAACAACACTGTACATGCTAATAGTACATCCATGTAAGCAGTACATACATGCTCAGGAGTTGTTTTTTTGGATCGGTATATACTTGTCATTATCCACTTCAACCATTTTAATTCCCCCCTTTTAAATTATTGTACTGGTTGATGTGTATGTATATATATATATATATATATATATATATATATATATATATATATATATATATATATATATATAGATATATATCTATATATATATATATATATATATATTTCAACCATTATCACCTACAGTACAGTAGCATACAGTGCTCCCACTGCAGCAAGGGATTCTGGGAAATGACATGCAATGTTTACTCGCTCATCCCACAACGTGGCGGTATCAAATATAGCGTTTTCCCAGTTATTATATCCCTGCAGGATGTAGGATAATCCCAGCCAAACCCACATACTTACTACATTCCCGTTATGTCACATGTATTATTTCCTGTGAAGGAAGCGCTATGTATATTCCCATTATGGTCACAAATTGGACGATACTGTATTTCCATTATGTCTCCTATTATTTTCCCATGATATCTCATAGAATACTGTCATCCAAAACCACATCATTATTGAATGATTGAAAATGATGCCTCCGTTTTATGTCAAGATTGTCTTGACACTTAGACCCCCAAGATTTCAATAGCGCCTCACTTAAAAGATGACATTATTTTTGATTCAAATGAACTTTTATGGTGCAGAAGCCGCATGGTGCCTGTGCCTACAGTGTATGTATTTGTCAGTGTGTCTCTATCTGCATTTCTGTCTCTTGCTGGCCGCCAGCCTGTGTGATGATGTCAGCCTGTCTGTGATGTAAGAGAGACATTGTGATATCATCACATACTGTAGGCAGGATGGCAGGTGTAAAGCTTCTAAAAGAGAGAGGGAGGGAGAGAGGTAGAGGAGAGAGAGGGAGAAAGAGGGAGAGAGAGAGCAAGCAGCTCCTCCCTCCCATGCAAATGACTGGAGGCAGAGGAGTAGAGGGACAGAAGCCTGTGCTGCTTGTAATGGGACAGGATTTGGGGTGCTGTTTCATGCTCTATCTCCCTCCCTCCCACTGTCTCAGGTGCAGAAAGTTTTCAATGGAGAGAGGAAAGGAAGAGGAAAATGGAAGCTGAGGAGAGCTGGTCCTGTCCCTCTTGTTGGTAAAGAGGGGGCATCCAGAAAGAGGTAAGGAGATAGTTTTATTTTAATTCAAGGAGTGCCTGGTGGCGAAGCTGGTGTGCTCTGTCACACTACAGACCCCTCCCTGTGTGTGTGCGTGCGTGCGTGCGTGCGTCTGCAGGGGGTATCTGTCCCATCCATAGATATCAGGGGTACTGCAGCTGCTGCTGCTGTTCAAACTTTTGCTTTAGGCCCATTCCTTTGATGTTAATAAGCGTTTCTAGTACAATCTTTTTCGCTCTGTTCACCCACATCTTTACATTACCTCGTGTGTGTGTGTGTGTGTGTGTGTGTGTGTGTGTATGTGTATGTGTGTGTACGTGTGTATAGCATGTGTTTGAAACACTATACTGTATCTGCATAGAAAAAAAGCCTTCTTTTAGTAATGTACAGTTCAAATACTGTATGAACATGACCCCATCTCATCTCATCCCCCTGACTCTGGATACAAAACATTCATGTATTCGTTTGCAACTTTTCATACAATTTGCTTGCACCATTTCAGAGAAATTAAATATTTAAAATGGAAATAAATTGGTAACTGCAGTAACAAACAACACTGTACATGCTAATAGTACATCCATGTAAGCAGTACATACATGCTCAGGAGTTGTTTTTTTGGATCGGTATATACTTGTCATTATCCACTTCAACCATTTTAATTCCCCCTTTTTAAATTATTGTACTGGTTGATGTGTATGTATATATATATATATATATATATATATATATATATATATATATATATAGATATATATCTATATATCTATATATATATATATATATATATATATATATTTCAACCATTATCACCTACAGTACAGTAGCATACAGTGCTCCCACTGCAGCAAGGGATTCTGGGAAATGACATGCAATGTTTACTCGCTCATCCCACAACGTGGCGGTATCAAATATAGCGTTTTCCCAGTTATTATATCCCTGCAGGATGTAGGATAATCCCAGCCAAACCCACATACTTACTACATTCCCGTTATGTCACATGTATTATTTCCTGTGAAGGAAGCGCTATGTATATTCCCATTATGGTCACAAATTGGACGATACTGTATTTCCATTATGTCTCCTATTATTTTCCCATGATATCTCATAGAATACTGTCATCCAAAACCACATCATTATTGAATGATTGAAAATGATGCCTCCGTTTTATGTCAAGATTGTCTTGACACTTAGACCCCCAAGATTTCAATAGCGCCTCACTTAAAAGATGACATTATTTTTGATTCAAATGAACTTTTATGGTGCAGAAGCCGCATGGTGCCTGTGCCTACAGTGTATGTATTTGTCAGTGTGTCTCTATCTGCATTTCTGTCTCTTGCTGGCCGCCAGCCTGTGTGATGATGTCAGCCTGTCTGTGATGTAAGAGAGACATTGTGATATCATCACATACTGTAGGCAGGATGGCAGGTGTAAAGCTTCTAAAAGAGAGAGGGAGGGAGAGAGGTAGAGGAGAGAGAGGGAGAAAGAGGGAGAGAGAGAGCAAGCAGCTCCTCCCTCCCATGCAAATGACTGGAGGCAGAGGAGTAGAGGGACAGAAGCCTGTGCTGCTTGTAATGGGACAGGATTTGGGGTGCTGTTTCATGCTCTATCTCCCTCCCTCCCACTGTCTCAGGTGCAGAAAGTTTTCAAGGGAGAGAGGAAAGGAAGAGGAAAATGGAAGCTGAGGAGAGCTGGTCCTGTCCCTCTTGTTGGTAAAGAGGGGGCATCCAGAAAGAGGTAAGGAGATAGTTTTATTTTAATTCAAGAAGGAGTGCCTGGTGGCGAAGCTGGTGTGCTCTGTCACACTACAGACCCCTCCCTGTGTGTGTGCGTGCGTGCGTGCGTGCGTGCGTCTGCAGGGGGTATCTGTCCCATCCATAGATATCAGGGGTACTGCAGCTGCTGCTGCTGTTCAAACTTTTGCTTTAGGCCCATTCCTTTGATGTTAATAAGCGTTTCTAGTACAATCTTTTTCGCTCTGTTCACCCACATCTTTACATTACCTTGTGTGTGTGTGTGTGTGTGTGTGTGTGTGTATGTGTATGTGTGTGTACGTGTGTATAGCATGTGTTTGAAACACTATACTGTATCTGCATAGAAAAAAAGCCTTCTTTTAGTAATGTACAGTTCAAATACTGTATGAACATGACCCCATCTCATCTCATCCCCCTGACTCTGGATACAAAACATTCATGTATTCGTTTGCAACTTTTCATACAATTTGCTTGCACCATTTCAGAGAAATTAAATATTTAAAATGGAAATAAATTGGTAACTGCAGTAACAAACAACACTGTACATGCTAATAGTACATCCATGTAAGCAGTACATACATGCTCAGGAGTTGTTTTTTTGGATCGGTATATACTTGTCATTATCCACTTCAACCATTTTAATTCCCCCTTTTTAAATTATTGTACTGGTTGATGTGTATGTATATATATATATATATATATATATATATATATATATATATATATATATATATATATATATCTATATATCTATATATATATATATATATATATATATTTCAACCATTATCACCTACAGTACAGTAGCATACAGTGCTCCCACTGCAGCAAGGGATTCTGGGAAATGACATGCAATGTTTACTCGCTCATCCCACAACGTGGCGGTATCAAATATAGCGTTTTCCCAGTTATTATATCCCTGCAGGATGTAGGATAATCCCAGCCAAACCCACATACTTACTACATTCCCGTTATGTCACATGTATTATTTCCTGTGAAGGAAGCGCTATGTATATTCCCATTATGGTCACAAATTGGACGATACTGTATTTCCATTATGTCTCCTATTATTTTCCCATGATATCTCATAGAATACTGTCATCCAAAACCACATCATTATTGAATGATTGAAAATGATGCCTCCGTTTTATGTCAAGATTGTCTTGACACTTAGACCCCCAAGATTTCAATAGCGCCTCACTTAAAAGATGACATTATTTTTGATTCAAATGAACTTTTATGGTGCAGAAGCCGCATGGTGCCTGTGCCTACAGTGTATGTATTTGTCAGTGTGTCTCTATCTGCATTTCTGTCTCTTGCTGGCCGCCAGCCTGTGTGATGATGTCAGCCTGTCTGTGATGTAAGAGAGACATTGTGATATCATCACATACTGTAGGCAGGATGGCAGGTGTTAAGCTTCTAAAAGAGAGAGGGAGGGAGAGAGGTAGAGGAGAGAGAGGGAGAAAGAGGGAGAGAGAGAGCAAGCAGCTCCTCCCTCCCATGCAAATGACTGGAGGCAGAGGAGTAGAGGGACAGAAGCCTGTGCTGCTTGTAATGGGACAGGATTTGGGGTGCTGTTTCATGCTCTATCTCCCTCCCTCCCACTGTCTCAGGTGCAGAAAGTTTTCAAGGGAGAGAGGAAAGGAAGAGGAAAATGGAAGCTGAGGAGAGCTGGTCCTGTCCCTCTTGTTGGTAAAGAGGGGGCATCCAGAAAGAGGTAAGGAGATAGTTTTATTTTAATTCAAGAAGGAGTGCCTGGTGGCGAAGCTGGTGTGCTCTGTCACACTACAGACCCCTCCCTGTGTGTGTGCGTGCGTGCGTGCGTGCGTCTGCAGGGGGTATCTGTCCCATCCATAGATATCAGGGGTACTGCAGCTGCTGCTGCTGTTCAAACTTTTGCTTTAGGCCCATTCCTTTGATGTTAATAAGCGTTTCTAGTACAATCTTTTTCGCTCTGTTCACCCACATCTTTACATTACCTCGTGTGTGTGTGTGTGTGTGTATGTGTATGTGTGTGTACGTGTGTATAGCATGTGTTTGAAACACTATACTGTATCTGCATAGAAAAAAAGCCTTCTTTTAGTAATGTACAGTTCAAATACTGTATGAACATGACCCCATCTCATCTCATCCCCCTGACTCTGGATACAAAACATTCATGTATTCGTTTGCAACTTTTCATACAATTTGCTTGCACCATTTCAGAGAAATTAAATATTTAAAATGGAAATAAATTGGTAACTGCAGTAACAAACAACACTGTACATGCTAATAGTACATCCATGTAAGCAGTACATACATGCTCAGGAGTTGTTTTTTTGGATCGGTATATACTTGTCATTATCCACTTCAACCATTTTAATTCCCCCCTTTTAAATTATTGTACTGGTTGATGTGTATGTATATATATATATATATATATATATATATATATATATATATCTATATATATATAGATATATATCTATATATCTATATATATATATATATATATATATATATTTCAACCATTATCACCTACAGTACAGTAGCATACAGTGCTCCCACTGCAGCAAGGGATTCTGGGAAATGACATGCAATGTTTACTCGCTCATCCCACAACGTGGCGGTATCAAATATAGCGTTTTCCCAGTTATTATATCCCTGCAGGATGTAGGATAATCCCAGCCAAACCCACATACTTACTACATTCCCGTTATGTCACATGTATTATTTCCTGTGAAGGAAGCGCTATGTATATTCCCATTATGGTCACAAATTGGACGATACTGTATTTCCATTATGTCTCCTATTATTTTCCCATGATATCTCATAGAATACTGTCATCCAAAACCACATCATTATTGAATGATTGAAAATGATGCCTCCGTTTTATGTCAAGATTGTCTTGACACTTAGACCCCCAAGATTTCAATAGCGCCTCACTTAAAAGATGACATTATTTTTGATTCAAATGAACTTTTATGGTGCAGAAGCCGCATGGTGCCTGTGCCTACAGTGTATGTATTTGTCAGTGTGTCTCTATCTGCATTTCTGTCTCTTGCTGGCCGCCAGCCTGTGTGATGATGTCAGCCTGTCTGTGATGTAAGAGAGACATTGTGATATCATCACATACTGTAGGCAGGATGGCAGGTGTAAAGCTTCTAAAAGAGAGAGGGAGGGAGAGAGGTAGAGGAGAGAGAGGGAGAAAGAGGGAGAGAGAGAGCAAGCAGCTCCTCCCTCCCATGCAAATGACTGGAGGCAGAGGAGTAGAGGGACAGAAGCCTGTGCTGCTTGTAATGGGACAGGATTTGGGGTGCTGTTTCATGCTCTATCTCCCTCCCTCCCACTGTCTCAGGTGCAGAAAGTTTTCAAGGGAGAGAGGAAAGGAAGAGGAAAATGGAAGCTGAGGAGAGCTGGTCCTGTCCCTCTTGTTGGTAAAGAGGGGGCATCCAGAAAGAGGTAAGGAGATAGTTTTATTTTAATTCAAGAAGGAGTGCCTGGTGGCGAAGCTGGTGTGCTCTGTCACACTACAGACCCCTCCCTGTGTGTGTGTGTGCGTGCGTGCGTGCGTGCGTGCGTGCGTCTGCAGGGGGTATCTGTCCCATCCATAGATATCAGGGGTACTGCAGCTGCTGCTGCTGTTCAAACTTTTGCTTTAGGCCCATTCCTTTGATGTTAATAAGCGTTTCTAGTACAATCTTTTTTGCTCTGTTCACCCACATCTTTACATTACCTCGTGTGTGTGTGTGTGTGTGTGTGTGTATGTGTATGTGTGTGTACGTGTGTATAGCATGTGTTTGAAACACTATACTGTATCTGCATAGAAAAAAAGCCTTCTTTTAGTAATGTACAGTTCAAATACTGTATGAACATGACCCCATCTCATCTCATCCCCCTGACTCTGGATACAAAACATTCATGTATTCGTTTGCAACTTTTCATACAATTTGCTTGCACCATTTCAGAGAAATTAAATATTTAAAATGGAAATAAATTGGTAACTGCAGTAACAAACAACACTGTACATGCTAATAGTACATCCATGTAAGCAGTACATACATGCTCAGGAGTTGTTTTTTTGGATCGGTATATACTTGTCATTATCCACTTCAACCATTTTAATTCCCCCCTTTTAAATTATTGTACTGGTTGATGTGTATGTATATATATATATATATATATATATATATATATATATATATATATATATATATATAGATATATATCTATATATATATATATTTCAACCATTATCACCTACAGTACAGTAGCATACAGTGCTCCCACTGCAGCAAGGGATTCTGGGAAATGACATGCAATGTTTACTCGCTCATCCCACAACGTGGCGGTATCAAATATAGCGTTTTCCCAGTTATTATATCCCTGCAGGATGTAGGATAATCCCAGCCAAACCCACATACTTACTACATTCCCGTTATGTCACATGTATTATTTCCTGTGAAGGAAGCGCTATGTATATTCCCATTATGGTCACAAATTGGACGATACTGTATTTCCATTATGTCTCCTATTATTTTCCCATGATATCTCATAGAATACTGTCATCCAAAACCACATCATTATTGAATGATTGAAAATGATGCCTCCGTTTTATGTCAAGATTGTCTTGACACTTAGACCCCCAAGATTTCAATAGCGCCTCACTTAAAAGATGACATTATTTTTGATTCAAATGAACTTTTATGGTGCAGAAGCCGCATGGTGCCTGTGCCTACAGTGTATGTATTTGTCAGTGTGTCTCTATCTGCATTTCTGTCTCTTGCTGGCCGCCAGCCTGTGTGATGATGTCAGCCTGTCTGTGATGTAAGAGAGACATTGTGATATCATCACATACTGTAGGCAGGATGGCAGGTGTAAAGCTTCTAAAAGAGAGAGGGAGGGAGAGAGGTAGAGGAGAGAGAGGGAGAAAGAGGGAGAGAGAGAGCAAGCAGCTCCTCCCTCCCATGCAAATGACTGGAGGCAGAGGAGTAGAGGGACAGAAGCCTGTGCTGCTTGTAATGGGACAGGATTTGGGGTGCTGTTTCATGCTCTATCTCCCTCCCTCCCACTGTCTCAGGTGCAGAAAGTTTTCAATGGAGAGAGGAAAGGAAGAGGAAAATGGAAGCTGAGGAGAGCTGGTCCTGTCCCTCTTGTTGGTAAAGAGGGGGCATCCAGAAAGAGGTAAGGAGATAGTTTTATTTTAATTCAAGGAGTGCCTGGTGGCGAAGCTGGTGTGCTCTGTCACACTACAGACCCCTCCCTGTGTGTGTGCGTGCGTGCGTGCGTGCGTCTGCAGGGGGTATCTGTCCCATCCATAGATATCAGGGGTACTGCAGCTGCTGCTGCTGTTCAAACTTTTGCTTTAGGCCCATTCCTTTGATGTTAATAAGCGTTTCTAGTACAATCTTTTTCGCTCTGTTCACCCACATCTTTACATTACCTCGTGTGTGTGTGTGTGTGTGTGTGTGTATGTGTGTGTACGTGTGTATAGCATGTGTTTGAAACACTATACTGTATCTGCATAGAAAAAAAGCCTTCTTTTAGTAATGTACAGTTCAAATACTGTATGAACATGACCCCATCTCATCTCATCCCCCTGACTCTGGATACAAAACATTCATGTATTCGTTTGCAACTTTTCATACAATTTGCTTGCACCATTTCAGAGAAATTAAATATTTAAAATGGAAATAAATTGGTAACTGCAGTAACAAACAACACTGTACATGCTAATAGTACATCCATGTAAGCAGTACATACATGCTCAGGAGTTGTTTTTTTGGATCGGTATATACTTGTCATTATCCACTTCAACCATTTTAATTCCCCCTTTTTAAATTATTGTACTGGTTGATGTGTATGTATATATATATATATATATATATATATATATATATATATATATATATATATATAGATATATATCTATATATCTATATATATATATATATATATATATATATATATTTCAACCATTATCACCTACAGTACAGTAGCATACAGTGCTCCCACTGCAGCAAGGGATTCTGGGAAATGACATGCAATGTTTACTCGCTCATCCCACAACGTGGCGGTATCAAATATAGCGTTTTCCCAGTTATTATATCCCTGCAGGATGTAGGATAATCCCAGCCAAACCCACATACTTACTACATTCCCGTTATGTCACATGTATTATTTCCTGTGAAGGAAGCGCTATGTATATTCCCATTATGGTCACAAATTGGACGATACTGTATTTCCATTATGTCTCCTATTATTTTCCCATGATATCTCATAGAATACTGTCATCCAAAACCACATCATTATTGAATGATTGAAAATGATGCCTCCGTTTTATGTCAAGATTGTCTTGACACTTAGACCCCCAAGATTTCAATAGCGCCTCACTTAAAAGATGACATTATTTTTGATTCAAATGAACTTTTATGGTGCAGAAGCCGCATGGTGCCTGTGCCTACAGTGTATGTATTTGTCAGTGTGTCTCTATCTGCATTTCTGTCTCTTGCTGGCCGCCAGCCTGTGTGATGATGTCAGCCTGTCTGTGATGTAAGAGAGACATTGTGATATCATCACATACTGTAGGCAGGATGGCAGGTGTAAAGCTTCTAAAAGAGAGAGGGAGGGAGAGAGGTAGAGGAGAGAGAGGGAGAAAGAGGGAGAGAGAGAGCAAGCAGCTCCTCCCTCCCATGCAAATGACTGGAGGCAGAGGAGTAGAGGGACAGAAGCCTGTGCTGCTTGTAATGGGACAGGATTTGGGGTGCTGTTTCATGCTCTATCTCCCTCCCTCCCACTGTCTCAGGTGCAGAAAGTTTTCAAGGGAGAGAGGAAAGGAAGAGGAAAATGGAAGCTGAGGAGAGCTGGTCCTGTCCCTCTTGTTGGTAAAGAGGGGGCATCCAGAAAGAGGTAAGGAGATAGTTTTATTTTAATTCAAGAAGGAGTGCCTGGTGGCGAAGCTGGTGTGCTCTGTCACACTACAGACCCCTCCCTGTGTGTGTGCGTGCGTGCGTGCGTGCGTCTGCAGGGGGTATCTGTCCCATCCATAGATATCAGGGGTACTGCAGCTGCTGCTGCTGTTCAAACTTTTGCTTTAGGCCCATTCCTTTGATGTTAATAAGCGTTTCTAGTACAATCTTTTTCGCTCTGTTCACCCACATCTTTACATTACCTTGTGTGTGTGTGTGTGTGTGTGTGTGTGTGTATGTGTATGTGTGTGTACGTGTGTATAGCATGTGTTTGAAACACTATACTGTATCTGCATAGAAAAAAAGCCTTCTTTTAGTAATGTACAGTTCAAATACTGTATGAACATGACCCCATCTCATCTCATCCCCCTGACTCTGGATACAAAACATTCATGTATTCGTTTGCAACTTTTCATACAATTTGCTTGCACCATTTCAGAGAAATTAAATATTTAAAATGGAAATAAATTGGTAACTGCAGTAACAAACAACACTGTACATGCTAATAGTACATCCATGTAAGCAGTACATACATGCTCAGGAGTTGTTTTTTTGGATCGGTATATACTTGTCATTATCCACTTCAACCATTTTAATTCCCCCTTTTTAAATTATTGTACTGGTTGATGTGTATGTATATATATATATATATATATATATATATATATATATATATATATATATATATATATATAGATCTATATATCTATATATATATATATATATATATATATATATTTCAACCATTATCACCTACAGTACAGTAGCATACAGTGCTCCCACTGCAGCAAGGGATTCTGGGAAATGACATGCAATGTTTACTCGCTCATCCCACAACGTGGCGGTATCAAATATAGCGTTTTCCCAGTTATTATATCCCTGCAGGATGTAGGATAATCCCAGCCAAACCCACATACTTACTACATTCCCGTTATGTCACATGTATTATTTCCTGTGAAGGAAGCGCTATGTATATTCCCATTATGGTCACAAATTGGACGATACTGTATTTCCATTATGTCTCCTATTATTTTCCCATGATATCTCATAGAATACTGTCATCCAAAACCACATCATTATTGAATGATTGAAAATGATGCCTCCGTTTTATGTCAAGATTGTCTTGACACTTAGACCCCCAAGATTTCAATAGCGCCTCACTTAAAAGATGACATTATTTTTGATTCAAATGAACTTTTATGGTGCAGAAGCCGCATGGTGCCTGTGCCTACAGTGTATGTATTTGTCAGTGTGTCTCTATCTGCATTTCTGTCTCTTGCTGGCCGCCAGCCTGTGTGATGATGTCAGCCTGTCTGTGATGTAAGAGAGACATTGTGATATCATCACATACTGTAGGCAGGATGGCAGGTGTAAAGCTTCTAAAAGAGAGAGGGAGGGAGAGAGGTAGAGGAGAGAGAGGGAGAAAGAGGGAGAGAGAGAGCAAGCAGCTCCTCCCTCCCATGCAAATGACTGGAGGCAGAGGAGTAGAGGGACAGAAGCCTGTGCTGCTTGTAATGGGACAGGATTTGGGGTGCTGTTTCATGCTCTATCTCCCTCCCTCCCACTGTCTCAGGTGCAGAAAGTTTTCAAGGGAGAGAGGAAAGGAAGAGGAAAATGGAAGCTGAGGAGAGCTGGTCCTGTCCCTCTTGTTGGTAAAGAGGGGGCATCCAGAAAGAGGTAAGGAGATAGTTTTATTTTAATTCAAGAAGGAGTGCCTGGTGGCGAAGCTGGTGTGCTCTGTCACACTACAGACCCCTCCCTGTGTGTGTGCGTGCGTGCGTGCGTCTGCAGGGGGTATCTGTCCCATCCATAGATATCAGGGGTACTGCAGCTGCTGCTGCTGTTCAAACTTTTGCTTTAGGCCCATTCCTTTGATGTTAATAAGCGTTTCTGGTACAATCTTTTTCGCTCTGTTCACCCACATCTTTACATTACCTCGTGTGTGTGTGTGTGTGTGTGTATGTGTATGTGTGTGTACGTGTGTATAGCATGTGTTTGAAACACTATACTGTATCTGCATAGAAAAAAAGCCTTCTTTTAGTAATGTACAGTTCAAATACTGTATGAACATGACCCCATCTCATCTCATCCCCCTGACTCTGGATACAAAACATTCATGTATTCGTTTGCAACTTTTCATACAATTTGCTTGCACCATTTCAGAGAAATTAAATATTTAAAATGGAAATAAATTGGTAACTGCAGTAACAAACAACACTGTACATGCTAATAGTACATCCATGTAAGCAGTACATACATGCTCAGGAGTTGTTTTTTTGGATCGGTATATACTGCACCGACACACTTTATTCGAGCAAATACCCAGTATGTACCTGGCAGATACCTGGAATGCGCCGCTCCTCACCTCTGACAAGCCCCGTTGCGTTTGCCTTCCCAGCCTGGGTTCATGCCTGGCTGACGGGCGGCTAATCTGTTAAATGATAATGATTAGGATTTAATAGGCTGCAATGCTTCGCGTGTCTACCAGATGGCATAAATTCATGAATTGTAATGCAGTATATATATATATACTGTGCAGTATTGCAGCCAGCGGGAATAAAATGCTTCAATCCCTGCTTGGAAAATACCTCAATGCACTCGGGCAGAAAACAGTCACAAACCTCAATACACCCGGGTATACCCGAATTCGTGGGACTAGCCGAGCTTGAATAAAGTGTGTCGCCAGTGTACTTGTCATTATCCACTTCAACCATTTTAATTCCCCCCCCCCCCCCCCTTTTAAATTATTGTACTGGTTGATGTGTATGTATATATATATATATATATATATATATATATATATATAGATATATATCTATATATATATATATATATATATATTTCAACCATTATCACCTACAGTACAGTAGCATACAGTGCTCCCACTGCAGCAAGGGATTCTGGGAAATGACATGCAATGTTTACTCGCTCATCCCACAACGTGGCGGTATCAAATATAGCGTTTTCCCAGTTATTATATCCCTGCAGGATGTAGGATAATCCCAGCCAAACCCACATACTTACTACATTCCCGTTATGTCACATGTATTATTTCCTGTGAAGGAAGCGCTATGTATATTCCCATTATGGTCACAAATTGGACGATACTGTATTTCCATTATGTCTCCTATTATTTTCCCATGATATCTCATAGAATACTGTCATCCAAAACCACATCATTATTGAATGATTGAAAATGATGCCTCCGTTTTATGTCAAGATTGTCTTGACACTTAGACCCCCAAGATTTCAATAGCGCCTCACTTAAAAGATGACATTATTTTTGATTCAAATGAACTTTTATGGTGCAGAAGCCGCATGGTGCCTGTGCCTACAGTGTATGTATTTGTCAGTGTGTCTCTATCTGCATTTCTGTCTCTTGCTGGCCGCCAGCCTGTGTGATGATGTCAGCCTGTCTGTGATGTAAGAGAGACATTGTGATATCATCACATACTGTAGGCTTGATGGCAGGTGTAAAGCTTCTAAAAGAGAGAGGGAGGGAGAGAGGTAGAGGAGAGAGAGGGAGAAAGAGGGAGAGAGAGAGCAAGCAGCTCCTCCCTCCCATGCAAATGACTGGAGGCAGAGGAGTAGAGGGACAGAAGCCTGTGCTGCTTGTAATGGGACAGGATTTGGGGTGCTGTTTCATGCTCTATCTCCCTCCCTCCCACTGTCTCAGGTGCAGAAAGTTTTCAAGGGAGAGAGGAAAGGAAGAGGAAAATGGAAGCTGAGGAGAGCTGGTCCTGTCCCTCTTGTTGGTAAAGAGGGGGCATCCAGAAAGAGGTAAGGAGATAGTTTTATTTTAATTCAAGAAGGAGTGCCTGGTGGCGAAGCTGGTGTGCTCTGTCACACTACAGACCCCTCCCTGTGTGTGTGCGTGCGTGCGTGCGTGCGTGCGTCTGCAGGGGGTATCTGTCCCATCCATAGATATCAGGGGTACTGCAGCTGCTGCTGCTGTTCAAACTTTTGCTTTAGGCAGATTCCTTTGATGTTAATAAGCGTTTCTAGTACAATCTTTTTCGCTCTGTTCACCCACATCTTTACATTACCTCGTGTGTGTGTGTGTGTATGTGTATGTGTGTGTACGTGTGTATAGCATGTGTTTGAAACACTATACTGTATCTGCATAGAAAAAAAGCCTTCTTTTAGTAATGTACAGTTCAAATACTGTATGAACATGACCCCATCTCATCTCATCCCCCTGACTCTGGATACAAAACATTCATGTATTCGTTTGCAACTTTTCATACAATTTGCTTGCACCATTTCAGAGAAATTAAATATTTAAAATGGAAATAAATTGGTAACTGCAGTAACAAACAACACTGTACATGCTAATAGTACATCCATGTAAGCAGTACATACATGCTCAGGAGTTGTTTTTTTGGATCGGTATATACTTGTCATTATCCACTTCAACCATTTTAATTCCCCCCCCCCCCCCCTTTTAAATTATTGTACTGGTTGATGTGTATGTATATATATATATATATATATATATATATATAGATATATATCTATATATCTATATATATATATATATATATATATATTTCAACCATTATCACCTACAGTACAGTAGCATACAGTGCTCCCACTGCAGCAAGGGATTCTGGGAAATGACATGCAATGTTTACTCGCTCATCCCACAACGTGGCGGTATCAAATATAGCGTTTTCCCAGTTATTATATCCCTGCAGGATGTAGGATAATCCCAGCCAAACCCACATACTTACTACATTCCCGTTATGTCACATGTATTATTTCCTGTGAAGGAAGCGCTATGTATATTCCCATTATGGTCACAAATTGGACGATACTGTATTTCCATTATGTCTCCTATTATTTTCCCATGATATCTCATAGAATACTGTCATCCAAAACCACATCATTATTGAATGATTGAAAATGATGCCTCCGTTTTATGTCAAGATTGTCTTGACACTTAGACCCCCAAGATTTCAATAGCGCCTCACTTAAAAGATGACATTATTTTTGATTCAAATGAACTTTTATGGTGCAGAAGCCGCATGGTGCCTGTGCCTACAGTGTATGTATTTGTCAGTGTGTCTCTATCTGCATTTCTGTCTCTTGCTGGCCGCCAGCCTGTGTGATGATGTCAGCCTGTCTGTGATGTAAGAGAGACATTGTGATATCATCACATACTGTAGGCTTGATGGCAGGTGTAAAGCTTCTAAAAGAGAGAGGGAGGGAGAGAGGTAGAGGAGAGAGAGGGAGAAAGAGGGAGAGAGAGAGCAAGCAGCTCCTCCCTCCCATGCAAATGACTGGAGGCAGAGGAGTAGAGGGACAGAAGCCTGTGCTGCTTGTAATGGGACAGGATTTGGGGTGCTGTTTCATGCTCTATCTCCCTCCCTCCCACTGTCTCAGGTGCAGAAAGTTTTCAAGGGAGAGAGGAAAGGAAGAGGAAAATGGAAGCTGAGGAGAGCTGGTCCTGTCCCTCTTGTTGGTAAAGAGGGGGCATCCAGAAAGAGGTAAGGAGATAGTTTTATTTTAATTCAAGAAGGAGTGCCTGGTGGCGAAGCTGGTGTGCTCTGTCACACTACAGACCCCTCCCTGTGTGTGTGCGTGCGTGCGTGCGTGCGTGCGTCTGCAGGGGGTATCTGTCCCATCCATAGATATCAGGTACTGCAGCTGCTGCTGCTGTTCAAACTTTTGCTTTAGGCCCATTCCTTTGATGTTAATAAGCGTTTCTAGTACAATCTTTTTCGCTCTGTTCACCCACATCTTTACATTACCTCGTGTGTGTGTGTGTGTGTGTGTGTGTGTGTATGTGTATGTGTGTGTACGTGTGTATAGCATGTGTTTGAAACACTATACTGTATCTGCATAGAAAAAAAGCCTTCTTTTAGTAATGTACAGTTCAAATACTGTATGAACATGACCCCATCTCATCTCATCCCCCTGACTCTGGATACAAAACATTCATGTATTCGTTTGCAACTTTTCATACAATTTGCTTGCACCATTTCAGAGAAATTAAATATTTAAAATGGAAATAAATTGGTAACTGCAGTAACAAACAACACTGTACATGCTAATAGTACATCCATGTAAGCAGTACATACATGCTCAGGAGTTGTTTTTTTGGATCGGTATATACTTGTCATTATCCACTTCAACCATTTTAATTCCCCCCTTTTAAATTATTGTACTGGTTGATGTGTATGTATATATATATATATATATATATATATATATATATATATATATAGATATATATCTATATATCTATATATATATATATATATATATATATATATTTCAACCATTATCACCTACAGTACAGTAGCATACAGTGCTCCCACTGCAGCAAGGGATTCTGGGAAATGACATGCAATGTTTACTCGCTCATCCCACAACGTGGCGGTATCAAATATAGCGTTTTCCCAGTTATTATATCCCTGCAGGATGTAGGATAATCCCAGCCAAACCCACATACTTACTACATTCCCGTTATGTCACATGTATTATTTCCTGTGAAGGAAGCGCTATGTATATTCCCATTATGGTCACAAATTGGACGATACTGTATTTCCATTATGTCTCCTATTATTTTCCCATGATATCTCATAGAATACTGTCATCCAAAACCACATCATTATTGAATGATTGAAAATGATGCCTCCGTTTTATGTCAAGATTGTCTTGACACTTAGACCCCCAAGATTTCAATAGCGCCTCACTTAAAAGATGACATTATTTTTGATTCAAATGAACTTTTATGGTGCAGAAGCCGCATGGTGCCTGTGCCTACAGTGTATGTATTTGTCAGTGTGTCTCTATCTGCATTTCTGTCTCTTGCTGGCCGCCAGCCTGTGTGATGATGTCAGCCTGTCTGTGATGTAAGAGAGACATTGTGATATCATCACATACTGTAGGCAGGATGGCAGGTGTAAAGCTTCTAAAAGAGAGAGGGAGGGAGAGAGGTAGAGGAGAGAGAGGGAGAAAGAGGGAGAGAGAGAGCAAGCAGCTCCTCCCTCCCATGCAAATGACTGGAGGCAGAGGAGTAGAGGGACAGAAGCCTGTGCTGCTTGTAATGGGACAGGATTTGGGGTGCTGTTTCATGCTCTATCTCCCTCCCTCCCACTGTCTCAGGTGCAGAAAGTTTTCAAGGGAGAGAGGAAAGGAAGAGGAAAATGGAAGCTGAGGAGAGCTGGTCCTGTCCCTCTTGTTGGTAAAGAGGGGGCATCCAGAAAGAGGTAAGGAGATAGTTTTATTTTAATTCAAGAAGGAGTGCCTGGTGGCGAAGCTGGTGTGCTCTGTCACACTACAGACCCCTCCCTGTGTGTGTGCGTGCGTGCGTGCGTGCGTGTGTGCGTCTGCAGGGGGTATCTGTCCCATCCATAGATATCAGGGGTACTGCAGCTGCTGCTGCTGTTCAAACTTTTGCTTTAGGCCCATTCCTTTGATGTTAATAAGCGTTTCTAGTACAATCTTTTTCGCTCTGTTCACCCACATCTTTACATTACCTCGTGTGTGTGTGTGTGTGTGTGTGTGTATGTGTATGTGTGTGTACGTGTGTATAGCATGTGTTTGAAACACTATACTGTATCTGCATAGAAAAAAAGCCTTCTTTTAGTAATGTACAGTTCAAATACTGTATGAACATGACCCCATCTCATCTCATCCCCCTGACTCTGGATACAAAACATTCATGTATTCGTTTGCAACTTTTCATACAATTTGCTTGCACCATTTCAGAGAAATTAAATATTTAAAATGGAAATAAATTGGTAACTGCAGTAACAAACAACACTGTACATGCTAATAGTACATCCATGTAAGCAGTACATACATGCTCAGGAGTTGTTTTTTTGGATCGGTATATACTTGTCATTATCCACTTCAACCATTTTAATTCCCCCCTTTTAAATTATTGTACTGGTTGATGTGTATGTATATATATATATATATAGATATATATCTATATATCTATATATATATATATATATATATATATATTTCAACCATTATCACCTACAGTACAGTAGCATACAGTGCTCCCACTGCAGCAAGGGATTCTGGGAAATGACATGCAATGTTTACTCGCTCATCCCACAACGTGGCGGTATCAAATATAGCGTTTTCCCAGTTATTATATCCCTGCAGGATGTAGGATAATCCCAGCCAAACCCACATACTTACTACATTCCCGTTATGTCACATGTATTATTTCCTGTGAAGGAAGCGCTATGTATATTCCCATTATGGTCACAAATTGGACGATACTGTATTTCCATTATGTCTCCTATTATTTTCCCATGATATCTCATAGAATACTGTCATCCAAAACCACATCATTATTGAATGATTGAAAATGATGCCTCCGTTTTATGTCAAGATTGTCTTGACACTTAGACCCCCAAGATTTCAATAGCGCCTCACTTAAAAGATGACATTATTTTTGATTCAAATGAACTTTTATGGTGCAGAAGCCGCATGGTGCCTGTGCCTACAGTGTATGTATTTGTCAGTGTGTCTCTATCTGCATTTCTGTCTCTTGCTGGCCGCCAGCCTGTGTGATGATGTCAGCCTGTCTGTGATGTAAGAGAGACATTGTGATATCATCACATACTGTAGGCAGGATGGCAGGTGTAAAGCTTCTAAAAGAGAGAGGGAAGGAGAGAGGTAGAGGAGAGAGAGGGAGAAAGAGGGAGAGAGAGAGCAAGCAGCTCCTCCCTCCCATGCAAATGACTGGAGGCAGAGGAGTAGAGGGACAGAAGCCTGTGCTGCTTGTAATGGGACAGGATTTGGGGTGCTGTTTCATGCTCTATCTCCCTCCCTCCCACTGTCTCAGGTGCAGAAAGTTTTCAAGGGAGAGAGGAAAGGAAGAGGAAAATGGAAGCTGAGGAGAGCTGGTCCTGTCCCTCTTGTTGGTAAAGAGGGGGCATCCAGAAAGAGGTAAGGAGATAGTTTTATTTAATTCAAGAAGGAGTGCCTGGTGGCGAAGCTGGTGTGCTCTGTCACACTACAGACCCCTCCCTGTGTGTGTGCGTGCGTGCGTGCGTGCGTGCGTCTGCAGGGGGTATCTGTCCCATCCATAGATATCAGGGGTACTGCAGCTGCTGCTGCTGTTCAAACTTTTGCTTTAGGCCCATTCCTTTGATGTTAATAAGCGTTTCTAGTACAATCTTTTTCGCTCTGTTCACCCACATCTTTACATTACCTCGTGTGTGTGTGTGTGTGTGTGTGTGTGTATGTGTATGTGTGTGTACGTGTGTATAGCATGTGTTTGAAACACTATACTGTATCTGCATAGAAAAAAAGCCTTCTTTTAGTAATGTACAGTTCAAATACTGTATGAACATGACCCCATCTCATCTCATCCCCCTGACTCTGGATACAAAACATTCATGTATTCGTTTGCAACTTTTCATACAATTTGCTTGCACCATTTCAGAGAAATTAAATATTTAAAATGGAAATAAATTGGTAACTGCAGTAACAAACAACACTGTACATGCTAATAGTACATCCATGTAAGCAGTACATACATGCTCAGGAGTTGTTTTTTTGGATCGGTATATACTTGTCATTATCCACTTCAACCATTTTAATTCCCCCCTTTTAAATTATTGTACTGGTTGATGTGTATGTATATATATATATATATATATATATATATATATATATATATATATATAGATATATATCTATATATCTATATATATATATATATATATATATATTTCAACCATTATCACCTACAGTACAGTAGCATACAGTGCTCCCACTGCAGCAAGGGATTCTGGGAAATGACATGCAATGTTTACTCGCTCATCCCACAACGTGGCGGTATCAAATATAGCGTTTTCCCAGTTATTATATCCCTGCAGGATGTAGGATAATCCCAGCCAAACCCACATACTTACTACATTCCCGTTATGTCACATGTATTATTTCCTGTGAAGGAAGCGCTATGTATATTCCCATTATGGTCACAAATTGGACGATACTGTATTTCCATTATGTCTCCTATTATTTTCCCATGATATCTCATAGAATACTGTCATCCAAAACCACATCATTATTGAATGATTGAAAATGATGCCTCCGTTTTATGTCAAGATTGTCTTGACACTTAGACCCCCAAGATTTCAATAGCGCCTCACTTAAAAGATGACATTATTTTTGATTCAAATGAACTTTTATGGTGCAGAAGCCGCATGGTGCCTGTGCCTACAGTGTATGTATTTGTCAGTGTGTCTCTATCTGCATTTCTGTCTCTTGCTGGCCGCCAGCCTGTGTGATGATGTCAGCCTGTCTGTGATGTAAGAGAGACATTGTGATATCATCACATACTGTAGGCAGGATGGCAGGTGTAAAGCTTCTAAAAGAGAGAGGGAGGGAGAGAGGTAGAGGAGAGAGAGGGAGAAAGAGGGAGAGAGAGAGCAAGCAGCTCCTCCCTCCCATGCAAATGACTGGAGGCAGAGGAGTAGAGGGACAGAAGCCTGTGCTGCTTGTAATGGGACAGGATTTGGGGTGCTGTTTCATGCTCTATCTCCCTCCCTCCCACTGTCTCAGGTGCAGAAAGTTTTCAAGGGAGAGAGGAAAGGAAGAGGAAAATGGAAGCTGAGGAGAGCTGGTCCTGTCCCTCTTGTTGGTAAAGAGGGGGCATCCAGAAAGAGGTAAGGAGATAGTTTTATTTTAATTCAAGAAGGAGTGCCTGGTGGCGAAGCTGGTGTGCTCTGTCACACTACAGACCCCTCCCTGTGTGTGTGCGTGCGTGCGTGCGTGCGTCTGCAGGGGGTATCTGTCCCATCCATAGATATCAGGGGTACTGCAGCTGCTGCTGCTGTTCAAACTTTTGCTTTAGGCCCATTCCTTTGATGTTAATAAGCGTTTCTAGTACAATCTTTTTCGCTCTGTTCACCCACATCTTTACATTACCTCGTGTGTGTGTGTGTGTGTGTGTGTGTGTATGTGTATGTGTGTGTACGTGTGTATAGCATGTGTTTGAAACACTATACTGTATCTGCATAGAAAAAAAGCCTTCTTTTAGTAATGTACAGTTCAAATACTGAATGAACATGACCCCATCTCATCTCATCCCCCTGACTCTGGATACAAAACATTCATGTATTCGTTTGCAACTTTTCATACAATTTGCTTGCACCATTTCAGAGAAATTAAATATTTAAAATGGAAATAAATTGGTAACTGCAGTAACAAACAACACTGTACATGCTAATAGTACATCCATGTAAGCAGTACATACATGCTCAGGAGTTGTTTTTTTGGATCGGTATATACTTGTCATTATCCACTTCAACCATTTTAATTCCCCCCTTTTAAATTATTGTACTGGTTGATGTGTATGTATATATATATATATATATATATATATATATATATATATAGATATATATCTATATATATATATATATATATATATATATATATTTCAACCATTATCACCTACAGTACAGTAGCATACAGTGCTCCCACTGCAGCAAGGGATTCTGGGAAATGACATGCAATGTTTACTCGCTCATCCCACAACGTGGCGGTATCAAATATAGCGTTTTCCCAGTTATTATATCCCTGCAGGATGTAGGATAATCCCAGCCAAACCCACATACTTACTACATTCCCGTTATGTCACATGTATTATTTCCTGTGAAGGAAGCGCTATGTATATTCCCATTATGGTCACAAATTGGACGATACTGTATTTCCATTATGTCTCCTATTATTTTCCCATGATATCTCATAGAATACTGTCATCCAAAACCACATCATTATTGAATGATTGAAAATGATGCCTCCGTTTTATGTCAAGATTGTCTTGACACTTAGACCCCCAAGATTTCAATAGCGCCTCACTTAAAAGATGACATTATTTTTGATTCAAATGAACTTTTATGGTGCAGAAGCCGCATGGTGCCTGTGCCTACAGTGTATGTATTTGTCAGTGTGTCTCTATCTGCATTTCTGTCTCTTGCTGGCCGCCAGCCTGTGTGATGATGTCAGCCTGTCTGTGATGTAAGAGAGACATTGTGATATCATCACATACTGTAGGCAGGATGGCAGGTGTAAAGCTTCTAAAAGAGAGAGGGAGGGAGAGAGGTAGAGGAGAGAGAGGGAGAAAGAGGGAGAGAGAGAGCAAGCAGCTCCTCCCTCCCATGCAAATGACTGGAGGCAGAGGAGTAGAGGGACAGAAGCCTGTGCTGCTTGTAATGGGACAGGATTTGGGGTGCTGTTTCATGCTCTATCTCCCTCCCTCCCACTGTCTCAGGTGCAGAAAGTTTTCAAGGGAGAGAGGAAAGGAAGAGGAAAATGGAAGCTGAGGAGAGCTGGTCCTGTCCCTCTTGTTGGTAAAGAGGGGGCATCCAGAAAGAGGTAAGGAGATAGTTTTATTTTAATTCAAGAAGGAGTGCCTGGTGGCGAAGCTGGTGTGCTCTGTCACACTACAGACCCCTCCCTGTGTGCGTGCGTGCGTGCGTGCGTCTGCAGGGGGTATCTGTCCTATCCATAGATATCAGGGGTACTGCAGCTGCTGCTGTTCAAACTTTTGCTTTAGGCCCATTCCTTTGATGTTAATAAGCGTTTCTAGTACAATCTTTTTCGCTCTGTTCACCCACATCTTTACATTACCTCGTGTGTGTGTGTGTGTGTGTCCCTCTACTCCTCTGCCTCCAGTCATTTGCATGGGAGGGAGGAGCTGCTTGCTCTCTCTCTCCCTCTTTCTCCCTCTCTCTCCTCTCCCTCTCTCCCTCCCTCTCTCTTTTAGAAGCTTTACACCTGCCATCCTGCCTACAGTATGTGATGATATCACAATGTCTCTCTTACATCACAGACAGGCTGACATCATCACACAGGCTGGCGGCCAGCAAGAGACAGAAATGCAGATAGAGACACACTGACAAATACATACACTGTAGGCACAGGCACCATGCGGCTTCTGCACCATAAAAGTTCATTTGAATCAAAAATAATGTCATCTTTTAAGTGAGGCGCTATTGAAATCTTGGGGGTCTAAGTGTCAAGACAATCTTGACATAAAACGGAGGCATCATTTTCAATCATTCAATAATGATGTGGTTTTAGATGACAGTATTCTATGAGATATCATGGGAAAATAATAGGAGACATAATGGAAATACAGTATCGTCCAATTTGTGACCATAATGGGAATATACATAGCGCTTCCTTCACAGGAAATAATACATGTGACATAACGGGAATGTAGTAAGTATGTGGGTTTGGCTGGGATTATCCTACATCCTGCAGGGATATAATAACTGGGAAAACGCTATATTTGATACCGCCACGTTGTGGGATGAGCGAGTAAACATTGCATGTCATTTCCCAGAATCCCTTGCTGCAGTGGGAGCACTGTATGCTACTGTACTGTAGGTGATAATGGTTGAAATATATATATATATATATATATATAGATATATATATATATATATCTATATATATATATATATATACATACACATCAACCAGTACAATAATTTAAAAGGGGGGAATTAAAATGGTTGAAGTGGATAATGACAAGTATATACCGATCCAAAAAAACAACTCCTGAGCATGTATGTACTGCTTACATGGATGTACTATTAGCATGTACAGTGTTGTTTGTTACTGCAGTTACTAATTTATTTCCATTTTAAATATTTAATTTCTCTGAAATGGTGCAAGCAAATTGTATGAAAAGTTGCAAACGAATACATGAATGTTTTGTATCCAGAGTCAGGGGGATGAGATGAGATGGGGTCATGTTCATACAGTATTTGAACTGTACATTACTAAAAGAAGGCTTTTTTTCTATGCAGATACAGTACAGTATAGTGTTTCAAACACATGCTATACACACGTACACACACATACACACACACACACACACACACGAGGTAATGTAAAGATGTGGGTGAACAGAGCGAAAAAGATTGTACTAGAAACGCTTATTAACATCAAAGGAATGGGCCTAAAGCAAAAGTTTGAACAGCAGCAGCTGCAGTACCCCTGATATCTATGGATGGGACAGATACCCCCTGCAGACGCACGCACGCACGCACACAGGGAGGGGTCTGTAGTGTGACAGAGCACACCAGCTTCGCCACCAGGCACTCCTTCTTGAATTAAAATAAAACTATCTCCTTACCTCTTTCTGGATGCCCCCTCTTTACCAACAAGAGGGACAGGACCAGCTCTCCTCAGCTTCCATTTTCCTCTTCCTTTCCTCTCTCCCTTGAAAACTTTCTGCACCTGAGACAGTGGGAGGGAGGGAGATAGAGCATGAAACAGCACCCCAAATCCTGTCCCATTACAAGCAGCACAGGCTTCTGTCCCTCTACTCCTCTGCCTCCAGTCATTTGCATGGGAGGGAGGAGCTGCTTGCTCTCTCTCTCCCTCTTTCTCCCTCTCTCTCCTCTCCCTCTCTCCCTCCCTCTCTCTTTTAGAAGCTTTACACCTGCCATCCTGCCTACAGTATGTGATGATATCACAATGTCTCTCTTACATCACAGACAGGCTGACATCATCACACAGGCTGGAGGCCAGCAAGAGACAGAAATGCAGATAGAGACACACTGACAAATACATACACTGTAGGCACAGGCACCATGCGGCTTCTGCACCATAAAAGTTCATTTGAATCAAAAATAATGTCATCTTTTAAGTGAGGCGCTATTGAAATCTTGGGGGTCTAAGTGTCAAGACAATCTTGACATAAAACGGAGGCATCATTTTCAATCATTCAATAATGATGTGGTTTTGGATGACAGTATTCTATGAGATATCATGGGAAAATAATAGGAGACATAATGGAAATACAGTATCGTCCAATTTGTGACCATAATGGGAATATACATAGCGCTTCCTTCACAGGAAATAATACATGTGACATAACGGGAATGTAGTAAGTATGTGGGTTTGGCTGGGATTATCCTACATCCTGCAGGGATATAATAACTGGGAAAACGCTATATTTGATACCGCCACGTTGTGGGATGAGCGAGTAAACATTGCATGTCATTTCCCAGAATCCCTTGCTGCAGTGGGAGCACTGTATGCTACTGTACTGTAGGTGATAATGGTTGAAATATATATATATATATATATATATAGATATATATATATATCTATATATATATATATATATATATATATATATATATATATATATATACATACACATCAACCAGTACAATAATTTAAAAGGGGGGAATTAAAATGGTTGAAGTGGATAATGACAAGTATATACCGATCCAAAAAAACAACTCCTGAGCATGTATGTACTGCTTACATGGATGTACTATTAGCATGTACAGTGTTGTTTGTTACTGCAGTTACCAATTTATTTCCATTTTAAATATTTAATTTCTCTGAAATGGTGCAAGCAAATTGTATGAAAAGTTGCAAACGAATACATGAATGTTTTGTATCCAGAGTCAGGGGGATGAGATGAGATGGGGTCATGTTCATACAGTATTTGAACTGTACATTACTAAAAGAAGGCTTTTTTTCTATGCAGATACAGTACAGTATAGTGTTTCAAACACATGCTATACACACGTACACACACATACACATACACACACACACACACACACACGAGGTAATGTAAAGATGTGGGTGAACAGAGCGAAAAAGATTGTACTAGAAACGCTTATTAACATCAAAGGAATGGGCCTAAAGCAAAAGTTTGAACAGCAGCAGCTGCAGTACCCCTGATATCTATGGATGGGACAGATACCCCCTGCAGACGCACGCACGCACGCACGCACACACACACACAGGGAGGGGTCTGTAGTGTGACAGAGCACACCAGCTTCGCCACCAGGCACTCCTTGAATTAAAATAAAACTATCTCCTTACCTCTTTCTGGATGCCCCCTCTTTACCAATAAGAGGGACAGGACCAGCTCTCCTCAGCTTCCATTTTCCTCTTCCTTTCCTCTCTCCCTTGAAAACTTTCTGCACCTGAGACAGTGGGAGGGAGGGAGATAGAGCATGAAACAGCACCCCAAATCCTGTCCCATTACAAGCAGCACAGGCTTCTGTCCCTCTACTCCTCTGCCTCCAGTCATTTGCATGGGAGGGAGGAGCTGCTTGCTCTCTCTCTCCCTCTTTCTCCCTCTCTCTCCTCTCCCTCTCTCCCTCCCTCTCTCTTTTAGAAGCTTTACACCTGCCATCCTGCCTACAGTATGTGATGATATCACAATGTCTCTCTTACATCACAGACAGGCTGACATCATCACACAGGCTGGCGGCCAGCAAGAGACAGAAATGCAGATAGAGACACACTGACAAATACATACACTGTAGGCACAGGCACCATGCGGCTTCTGCACCATAAAAGTTCATTTGAATCAAAAATAATGTCATCTTTTAAGTGAGGCGCTATTGAAATCTTGGGGGTCTAAGTGTCAAGACAATCTTGACATAAAACGGAGGCATCATTTTCAATCATTCAATAATGATGTGGTTTTGGATGACAGTATTCTATGAGATATCATGGGAAAATAATAGGAGACATAATGGAAATACAGTATCGTCCAATTTGTGACCATAATGGGAATATACATAGCGCTTGCTTCACAGGAAATAATACATGTGACATAACGGGAATGTAGTAAGTATGTGGGTTTGGCTGGGATTATCCTACATCCTGCAGGGATATAATAACTGGGAAAACGCTATATTTGATACCGCCACGTTGTGGGATGAGCGAGTAAACATTGCATGTCATTTCCCAGAATCCCTTGCTGCAGTGGGAGCACTGTATGCTACTGTACTGTAGGTGATAATGGTTGAAATATATATATATAGATATATATAGATATATATATATATCTATATATATATATATCTATATATATCTATATATATATATATACATACACATCAACCAGTACAATAATTTAAAAGGGGGGAATTAAAATGGTTGAAGTGGATAATGACAAGTATATACCGATCCAAAAAAACAACTCCTGAGCATGTATGTACTGCTTACATGGATGTACTATTAGCATGTACAGTGTTGTTTGTTACTGCAGTTACCAATTTATTTCCATTTTAAATATTTAATTTCTCTGAAATGGTGCAAGCAAATTGTATGAAAAGTTGCAAACGAATACATGAATGTTTTGTATCCAGAGTCAGGGGGATGAGATGAGATGGGGTCATGTTCATACAGTATTTGAACTGTACATTACTAAAAGAAGGCTTTTTTTCTATGCAGATACAGTATAGTGTTTCAAACACATGCTATACACACGTACACACACATACACATACACACACACACACACACACACACGAGGTAATGTAAAGATGTGGGTGAACAGAGCGAAAAAGATTGTACTAGAAACGCTTATTAACATCAAAGGAATGGGCCTAAAGCAAAAGTTTGAACAGCAGCAGCTGCAGTACCCCTGATATCTATGGATGGGACAGATACCCCCTGCAGACGCACGCACGCACGCACGCACACACACAGGGAGGGGTCTGTAGTGTGACAGAGCACACCAGCTTCGCCACCAGGCACTCCTTCTTGAATTAAAATAAAACTATCTCCTTACCTCTTTCTGGATGCCCCCTCTTTACCAACAAGAGGGACAGGACCAGCTCTCCTCAGCTTCCATTTTCCTCTTCCTTTCCTCTCTCCCTTGAAAACTTTCTGCACCTGAGACAGTGGGAGGGAGGGTGATAGAGCATGAAACAGCACCCCAAATCCTGTCCCATTACAAGCAGCACAGGCTTCTGTCCCTCTACTCCTCTGCCTCCAGTCATTTGCATGGGAGGGAGGAGCTGCTTGCTCTCTCTCTCCCTCTTTCTCCCTCTCTCTCCTCTCCCTCTCTCCCTCCCTCTCTCTTTTAGAAGCTTTACACCTGCCATCCTGCCTACAGTATGTGATGATATCACAATGTCTCTCTTACATCACAGACAGGCTGACATCATCACACAGGCTGGCGGCCAGCAAGAGACAGAAATGCAGATAGAGACACACTGACAAATACATACACTGTAGGCACAGGCACCATGCGGCTTCTGCACCATAAAAGTTCATTTGAATCAAAAATAATGTCATCTTTTAAGTGAGGCGCTATTGAAATCTTGGGGGTCTAAGTGTCAAGACAATCTTGACATAAAACGGAGGCATCATTTTCAATCATTCAATAATGATGTGGTTTTGGATGACAGTATTCTATGAGATATCATGGGAAAATAATAGGAGACATAATGGAAATACAGTATCGTCCAATTTGTGACCATAATGGGAATATACATAGCGCTTCCTTCACAGGAAATAATACATGTGACATAACGGGAATGTAGTAAGTATGTGGGTTTGGCTGGGATTATCCTACATCCTGCAGGGATATAATAACTGGGAAAACGCTATATTTGATACCGCCACGTTGTGGGATGAGCGAGTAAACATTGCATGTCATTTCCCAGAATCCCTTGCTGCAGTGGGAGCACTGTATGCTACTGTACTGTAGGTGATAATGGTTGAAATATATATATATATATATAAAGATATATATATATATATCTATATATATATATACTGCACCGACACACTTTATTCGAGCAAATACCCGGTATGTACCTGGCAGATACCTGGAATGCGCCGCTCCTCACCTCTGACAAGCCCCGTTGCATTTGCCTTCCCAGCCTGGGTTCATGCCTGGCTGATGGGCGGCTGATCTGTTAAATGATAATGATTAGGATTTAATAGGCTGCAATGCTTCGCGTGTCTACCAAATGGCATAAATTCATGAATTGTAATGCAGTATATATATATGTAGTGTGCAGTATTGCAGCCAACGGGAATAAAATGCTTCAATCCCTGCCGGAAAATAACTCAATGCATTCGGGCAGAAAACAGTCACAAACCTCAATACACCCGGGTATACCCGAATTCGTGGGACTAGCCGAGCTCGAATAAAGTGTGTCGCCAGTGTATATATATATATACATACACATCAACCAGTACAATAATTTAAAAGGGGGGAATTAAAATGGTTGAAGTGGATAATGACAAGTATATACCGATCCAAAAAAACAACTCCTGAGCATGTATGTACTGCTTACATGGATGTACTATTAGCATGTACAGTGTTGTTTGTTACTGCAGTTACCAATTTATTTCCATTTTAAATATTTAATTTCTCTGAAATGGTGCAAGCAAATTGTATGAAAAGTTGCAAACGAATACATGAATGTTTTGTATCCAGAGTCAGGGGGATGAGATGAGATGGGGTCATGTTCATACAGTATTTGAACTGTACATTACTAAAAGAAGGCTTTTTTTCTATGCAGATACAGTATAGTGTTTCAAACACATGCTATACACACGTACACACACATACACATACACACACACACACACACACACACACGAGGTAATGTAAAGATGTGGGTGAACAGAGCGAAAAAGATTGTACTAGAAACGCTTATTAACATCAAAGGAATGGGCCTAAAGCAAAAGTTTGAACAGCAGCAGCTGCAGTACCCCTGATATCTATGGATAGGACAGATACCCCCTGCAGACGCACGCACGCACGCACGCACGCACGCACACACACAGGGAGGGGTCTGTAGTGTGACAGAGCACACCAGCTTCGCCACCAGGCACTCCTTCTTGAATTAAAATAAAACTATCTCCTTACCTCTTTCTGGATGCCCCCTCTTTACCAACAAGAGGGACAGGACCAGCTCTCCTCAGCTTCCATTTTCCTCTTCCTTTCCTCTCTCCCTTGAAAACTTTCTGCACCTGAGACAGTGGGAGGGAGGGAGATAGAGCATGAAACAGCACCCCAAATCCTGTCCCATTACAAGCAGCACAGGCTTCTGTCCCTCTACTCCTCTGCCTCCAGTCATTTGCATGGGAGGGAGGAGCTGCTTGCTCTCTCTCTCCCTCTTTCTCCCTCTCTCTCCTCTCCCTCTCTCCCTCCCTCTCTCTTTTAGAAGCTTTACACCTGCTATCCTGCCTACAGTATGTGATGATATCACAATGTCTCTCTTACATCACAGACAGGCTGACATCATCACACAGGCTGGCGGCCAGCAAGAGACAGAAATGCAGATAGAGACACACTGACAAATACATACACTGTAGGCACAGGCACCATGCGGCTTCTGCACCATAAAAGTTCATTTGAATCAAAAATAATGTCATCTTTTAAGTGAGGCGCTATTGAAATCTTGGGGGTCTAAGTGTCAAGACAATCTTGACATAAAACGGAGGCATCATTTTCAATCATTCAATAATGATGTGGTTTTGGATGACAGTATTCTATGAGATATCATGGGAAAATAATAGGAGACATAATGGAAATACAGTATCGTCCAATTTGTGACCATAATGGGAATATACATAGCGCTTCCTTCACAGGAAATAATACATGTGACATAACGGGAATGTAGTAAGTATGTGGGTTTGGCTGGGATTATCCTACATCCTGCAGGGATATAATAACTGGGAAAACGCTATATTTGATACCGCCACGTTGTGGGATGAGCGAGTAAACATTGCATGTCATTTCCCAGAATCCCTTGCTGCAGTTGGAGCACTGTATGCTACTGTACTGTAGGTGATAATGGTTGAAATATATATATATATATATATATATATATATATATATACACATCAACCAGTACAATAATTTAAAAGGGGGGAATTAAAATGGTTGAAGTGGATAATGACAAGTATATACCGATCCAAAAAAACAACTCCTGAGCATGTATGTACTGCTTACATGGATGTACTATTAGCATGTACAGTGTTGTTTGTTACTGCAGTTACCAATTTATTTCCATTTTAAATATTTAATTTCTCTGAAATGGTGCAAGCAAATTGTATGAAAAGTTGCAAACGAATACATGAATGTTTTGTATCCAGAGTCAGGGGGATGAGATGAGATGGGGTCATGTTCATACAGTATTTGAACTGTACATTACTAAAAGAAGGCTTTTTTTCTATGCAGATACAGTATAGTGTTTCAAACACATGCTATACACACGTACACACACATACACATACACACACACACACACACACACGAGGTAATGTAAAGATGTGGGTGAACAGAGCGAAAAAGATTGTACTAGAAACGCTTATTAACATCAAAGGAATGGGCCTAAAGCAAAAGTTTGAACAGCAGCAGCTGCAGTACCCCTGATATCTATGGATAGGACAGATACCCCCTGCAGACGCACGCACGCACGCACGCACGCACACACACAGGGAGGGGTCTGTAGTGTGACAGAGCACACCAGCTTCGCCACCAGGCACTCCTTCTTGAATTAAAATAAAACTATCTCCTTACCTCTTTCTGGATGCCCCCTCTTTACCAACAAGAGGGACAGGACCAGCTCTCCTCAGCTTCCATTTTCCTCTTCCTTTCCTCTCTCCCTTGAAAACTTTCTGCACCTGAGACAGTGGGAGGGAGGGAGATAGAGCATGAAACAGCACCCCAAATCCTGTCCCATTACAAGCAGCACAGGCTTCTGTCCCTCTACTCCTCTGCCTCCAGTCATTTGCATGGGAGGGAGGAGCTGCTTGCTCTCTCTCTCCCTCTTTCTCCCTCTCTCTCCTCTCCCTCTCTCCCTCCCTCTCTCTTTTAGAAGCTTTACACCTGCCATCCTGCCTACAGTATGTGATGATATCACAATGTCTCTCTTACATCACAGACAGGCTGACATCATCACACAGGCTGGCGGCCAGCAAGAGACAGAAATGCAGATAGAGACACACTGACAAATACATACACTGTAGGCACAGGCACCATGCGGCTTCTGCACCATAAAAGTTCATTTGAATCAAAAATAATGTCATCTTTTAAGTGAGGCGCTATTGAAATCTTGGGGGTCTAAGTGTCAAGACAATCTTGACATAAAACGGAGGCATCATTTTCAATCATTCAATAATGATGTGGTTTTGGATGACAGTATTCTATGAGATATCATGGGAAAATAATAGGAGACATAATGGAAATACAGTATCGTCCAATTTGTGACCATAATGGGAATATACATAGCGCTTCCTTCACAGGAAATAATACATGTGACATAACGGGAATGTAGTAAGTATGTGGGTTTGGCTGGGATTATCCTACATCCTGCAGGGATATAATAACTGGGAAAACGCTATATTTGATACCGCCACGTTGTGGGATGAGCGAGTAAACATTGCATGTCATTTCCCAGAATCCCTTGCTGCAGTGGGAGCACTGTATGCTACTGTACTGTAGGTGATAATGGTTGAAATATATATATATATAGATATATATATATATATATCTATATATATATATATATATATATATATATACATACACATCAACCAGTACAATAATTTAAAAGGGGGGAATTAAAATGGTTGAAGTGGATAATGACAAGTATATACCGATCCAAAAAAACAACTCCTGAGCATGTATGTACTGCTTACATGGATGTACTATTAGCATGTACAGTGTTGTTTGTTACTGCAGTTACCAATTTATTTCCATTTTAAATATTTAATTTCTCTGAAATGGTGCAAGCAAATTGTATGAAAAGTTGCAAACGAATACATGAATGTTTTGTATCCAGAGTCAGGGGGATGAGATGAGATGGGGTCATGTTCATACAGTATTTGAACTGTACATTACTAAAAGAAGGCTTTTTTTCTATGCAGATACAGTATAGTGTTTCAAACACATGCTATACACACGTACACACACATACACATACACACACACACACACACACACACACACGAGGTAATGTAAAGATGTGGGTGAACAGAGCGAAAAAGATTGTACTAGAAATGCTTATTAACATCAAAGGAATGGGCCTAAAGCAAAAGTTTGAACAGCAGCAGCTGCAGTACCCCTGATATCTATGGATAGGACAGATACCCCCTGCAGACGCACGCACGCACGCACGCACGCACACACACAGGGAGGGGTCTGTAGTGTGACAGAGCACACCAGCTTCGCCACCAGGTACTCCTTCTTGAATTAAAATAAAACTATCTCCTTACCTCTTTCTGGATGCCCCCTCTTTACCAACAAGAGGGACAGGACCAGCTCTCCTCAGCTTCCATTTTCCTCTTCCTTTCCTCTCTCCCTTGAAAACTTTCTGCACCTGAGACAGTGGGAGGGAGGGAGATAGAGCATGAAACAGCACCCCAAATCCTGTCCCATTACAAGCAGCACAGGCTTCTGTCCCTCTACTCCTCTGCCTCCAGTCATTTGCATGGGAGGGAGGAGCTGCTTGCTCTCTCTCTCCCTCTTTCTCCCTCTCTCTCCTCTACCTCTCTCCCTCCCTCTCTCTTTTAGAAGCTTTACACCTGCCATCCTGCCTACAGTATGTGATGATATCACAATGTCTCTCTTACATCACAGACAGGCTGACATCATCACACAGGCTGGCGGCCAGCAAGAGACAGAAATGCAGATAGAGACACACTGACAAATACATACACTGTAGGCACAGGCACCATGCGGCTTCTGCACCATAAAATTCTGCAGGATGTAGGATAATCCCAGCCAAACCCACATACTTACTACATTCCCGTTATGTCACATATATTATTTCCTGTGAAGGAAGCGCTATGTATATTCCCATTATGGTCACAAATTGGACGATACTGTATTTCCATTATGTCTCCTATTATTTTCCCATGATATCTCATAGAATACTGTCATCAAAAACCACATCATTATTGAATGATTGAAAATGATGCCTCCGTTTTATGTCAAGATTGTCTTGACACTTAGACCCCCAAGATTTCAATAGCGCCTCACTTAAAAGATGACATTATTTTTGATTCAAATGAACTTTTATGGTGCAGAAGCCGCATGGTGCCTGTGCCTACAGTGTATGTATTTGTCAGTGTGTCTCTATCTGCATTTCTGTCTCTTGCTGGCCGCCAGCCTGTGTGATGATGTCAGCCTGTCTGTGATGTAAGAGAGACATTGTGATATCATCACATACTGTAGGCAGGATGGCAGGTGTAAAGCTTCTAAAAGAGAGAGGGAGGGAGAGAGGGAGAGGAGAGAGAGGGAGAAAGAGGGAGAGAGAGAGCAAGCAGCTCCTCCCTCCCATGCAAATGACTGGAGGCAGAGGAGTAGAGGGACAGAAGCCTGTGCTGCTTGTAATGGGACAGGATTTGGGGTGCTGTTTCATGCTCTATCTCCCTCCCTCCCACTGTCTCAGGTGCAGAAAGTTTTCAAGGGAGAGAGGAAAGGAAGAGGAAAATGGAAGCTGAGGAGAGCTGGTCCTGTCCCTCTTGTTGGTAAAGAGGGGGCATCCAGAAAGAGGTAAGGAGATAGTTTTATTTTAATTCAAGAAGGAGTGCCTGGTGGCGAAGCTGGTGTGCTCTGTCACACTACAGACCCCTCCCTGTGTGTGTGCGTGTGTGCGTGCGTGCGTCTGCAGGGGGTATCTGTCCCATCCATAGATATCAGGGGTACTGCAGCTGCTGCTGTTCAAACTTTTGCTTTAGGCCCATTCCTTTGATGTTAATAAGCGTTTCTAGTACAATCTTTTTCGCTCTGTTCACCCACATCTTTACATTACCTCGTGTGTGTGTGTGTGTGTGTATGTGTATGTGTGTGTACGTGTGTATAGCATGTGTTTGAAACACTATACTGTATCTGCATAGAAAGAAAGCCTTCTTTTAGTAATGTACAGTTCAAATACTGTATGAACATGACCCCATCTCATCTCATCCCCCTGACTCTGGATACAAAACATTCATGTATTCGTTTGCAACTTTTCATACAATTTGCTTGCACCATTTCAGAGAAATTAAATATTTAAAATGGAAATAAATTGGTAACTGCAGTAACAAACAACACTGTACATGCTAATAGTACATCCATGTAAGCAGTACATACATGCTCAGGAGTTGTTTTTTTGGATCGGTATATACTTGTCATTATCCACTTCAACCATTTTAATTCCCCCCTTTTAAATTATTGTACTGGTTGATGTGTATGTATATATATATATATAGATATATATAGATATATATATATATAGATATATATATATATATCTATATATATCTATATATATATATTTCAACCATTATCACCTACAGTACAGTAGCATACAGTGCTCCCACTGCAGCAAGGGATTCTGGGAAATGACATGCAATGTTTACTCGCTCATCCCACAACGTGGCGGTATCAAATATAGCGTTTTCCCAGTTATTATATCCCTGCAGGATGTAGGATAATCCCAGCCAAACCCACATACTTACTACATTCCCGTTATGTCACATGTATTATTTCCTGTGAAGCAAGCGCTATGTATATTCCCATTATGGTCACAAATTGGACGATACTGTATTTCCATTATGTCTCCTATTATTTTCCCATGATATCTCATAGAATACTGTCATCCAAAACCACATCATTATTGAATGATTGAAAATGATGCCTCCGTTTTATGTCAAGATTGTCTTGACACTTAGACCCCCAAGATTTCAATAGCGCCTCACTTAAAAGATGACATTATTTTTGATTCAAATGAACTTTTATGGTGCAGAAGCCGCATGGTGCCTGTGCCTACAGTGTATGTATTTGTCAGTGTGTCTCTATCTGCATTTCTGTCTCTTGCTGGCCGCCAGCCTGTGTGATGATGTCAGCCTGTCTGTGATGTAAGAGAGACATTGTGATATCATCACATACTGTAGGCAGGATGGCAGGTGTAAAGCTTCTAAAAGAGAGAGGGAGGGAGAGAGGGAGAGGAGAGAGAGGGAGAAAGAGGGAGAGAGAGAGCAAGCAGCTCCTCCCTCCCATGCAAATGACTGGAGGCAGAGGAGTAGAGGGACAGAAGCCTGTGCTGCTTGTAATGGGACAGGATTTGGGGTGCTGTTTCATGCTCTATCTCCCTCCCTCCCACTGTCTCAGGTGCAGAAAGTTTTCAAGGGAGAGAGGAAAGGAAGGGGAAAATGGAAGCTGAGGAGAGCTGGTCCTGTCCCTCTTGTTGGTAAAGAGGGGGCATCCAGAAAGAGGTAAGGAGATAGTTTTATTTTAATTCAAGAAGGAGTGCCTGGTGGCGAAGCTGGTGTGCTCTGTCACACTACAGACCCCTCCCTGTGTGCGTGCGTGCGTCTGCAGGGGGTATCTGTCCCATCCATAGATATCAGGGGTACTGCGGCTGCTGCTGTTCAAACTTTTGCTTTAGGCCCATTCCTTTGATGTTAATAAGCATTTCTAGTACCATCTTTTTCGCTCTGTTCACCCACATCTTTACATTACCTCCTGTGTGTGTGTGTGTATATGTGTATGTGTGTGTACGTGTGTATAGCATGTGTTTGAAACACTATACTGTATCTGCATAGAAAAAAAGCCTTCTTTTAGTAATGTACAGTTCAAATACTGTATGAACATGACCCCATCTCATCTCATCCCCCTGACTCTGGATACAAAACATTCATGTATTCGTTTGCAACTTTTCATACAATTTGCTTGCACCATTTCAGAGAAATTAAATATTTAAAATGGAAATAAATTGGTAACTGCAGTAACAAACAACACTGTACATGCTAATAGTACATCCATGTAAGCAGTACATACATGCTCAGGAGTTGTTTTTTTGGATCGGTATATACTTGTCATTATCCACTTCAACCATTTTAATTCCCCCCTTTTAAATTATTGTACTGGTTGATGTGTATATATATATATATATATATATATATATATATATATATATTTCAACTATTATCACCTACAGTACAGTAGCATACAGTGCTCCCACTGCAGCAAGGGATTCTGGGAAATGACATCTCTCACCACATTTAACATGCATTCCAATTAGGGAGTGTTTACCGCATTCTCGTCCCTGAGCACTTCACTAATCTGCGGGTAGAGAATTTCTCCTATGGAAAAAGAGTACAATAGAAAGAAAGCCATGTTGATAAATGTCACGTAGATGCTTGAGTGTATGAAAGGGATCAACCACAAAACGGGTCTCTAAATATCTTTACAAGTCTGTAGGGGAGTGTCTTGATTGTTTATCACTTTCCCTTGACCGGGGACACATTTATGACCTGAAATCGAGGACTTTCATTTATTTCGACTTCAATCAGAGTATAAAAGACTCCATAAGTCTCTCCAAGTACTTAACCAGCACCATCATATTCCAGATAACCCCTCAGATATATACATATTAAATGTAATTTGTCGGTGAAATTAATGTATCTGCAACTGGTTACATGTAAAAATGTGTTGAATATCATTATAACAACCACGTACATTGGTTTGTACACCAACACATACTGTACAAAACATTTAATTCTTGCTAGCCTGTAGTTGTAAAGACATACCAACCCCATGGTAACTCCATTTAAATCTGGTTTTAATGGATCCTTTGGAGAGAACGTCCTTAGAATTGCAAATCTGAGTACACGCGATCCGTCTTGGTCGCCCCAGCTGTCATTTTCATATAAAGAATTAGAGAGCCGGCATTCCTATATATTTTAGTACATGGGCCTGCACTTGGAACCTAAGCTTTTGACACAGACGCAAGGCAGAACTTAACCAGGGTATTAACCTTACTAAATGTGTTCATCATACCGCACACAAAAGCAATATTTACTATATTGTGACTATATAAATTCAATTGAATAATAATTAAATGTTGAATCATAATTATTACTCCAGTAACTATATGGGGCAGACTTTGTAGCAGGCTTTCCAGAAATAACGAGACCACACACCAGGCAACCTGAATTCCAAGATGTATTGCAGGTTAAGTGGTACAAACACCCAACGTTTCGGTCCTACAAACTGGACCGAAACGTCGGGTGTTTGTGCCACTTACCTGCAATACATCTTGGAATTCAGGTTGCCTGATGTGCGGTCTCGTTCTTTCTGGAAAGCCTGCTACAAAGTCTGCCCGGTGAGGATACTTTTGTCTATCTGCTTATTATGGGACAAGCACCTACAATCACTTTTATACACGAGAATGCCATCTGTTCATATATATATATATAATATATATATATATATATATATATATATATATAGTCAATCGGTGCTAGAGGTATCATATGGTTCTCTTGGTGGCTCTAACAGGTTGTGGTGGTCCCTACTGACATGTCCTAGCACTGTGCTTGAGCTCAGAGGGATCGCGAGACTGAGATCCGTGTTCTGCATTCAGTTTCCATCCCCCCTACGCTCCTCACATTGAAGTGGCAGTTGTGAAGTGGGGGAAAAGTAGCCAGGGCGTGGCAGGTTCTCTTGCACTCTCCTAGGGGCTGAGGCCTATTGTTCATCAGGATTTTTACTGTTTCCCTTATGGAAATATGCAGCCCAGAAGACTCCCATTCATACACAAATACTACAGTATTACTACCAACTCTGACTCCAGTTAGGCATGTGGTGTATTTCTGTCTCTGTGCCGCACAGATTGTATTTACAGTAACTAATTTCACGTACATTTTGCTGAAGATGGCATCTCACCAGAGCTTGTAGTAAATAATACATTTGTAAAGCGTGGCGAATATTTGGAAATGTCACTAATTATTTGTTTGTGGCGGAAGTCCCAAATTGACCAGTTTTGCTCATTTGTGTAACATTTTTATCTCCAGTCGCGACATTAAAATAGAATACGTAGAACCTGCCAATGTATAAACTGTTGAAACTTCTCTTAAGGGTTAACGTGAAAGTTGTGTACATTCTAGTTATGATAAATTAAGTTAACCACATGCTCCATAGATCCTGGTAGATTAGTGAATGCCAGATATGGGGGGGGGGGGGTGAAGAAGTAACAGCATTAGAGACCCCCTGTATTTGTCTTTTTCATCTCTTTGTATTTGTGAAGAGTTATGGGATATTAAAGATTTCTAATATACTGCTCTTCTTTTTAGCATCTACAGGAAATTGAGCTACAAGTAAGATATTGACTCGGCTGCTGAGAACTGCAAGATCATTTTTGAAATATGTATATTTTTGTACTGATTCATGCTTAAGCAATCCCTTTGCTGGTTGCATTTTATCCTAAGAGTAAATCATTAAAGTCCTTTTAGGTTGCCTACAAATGTAGGCAAATCTAGCATTCCTGGAGCCACGGCAGAAAAAAAACAAACATCCCTAGGCTCCAGGGAAGGTAAAAGCCACGGCTTCCTGTGGGAGAGGGTTCATTCCTTGTATCTGTCCCTAGGCACTATCGATGCCTGCTGCCGGGGAACGCTGTGGTCACAAGCCTGTGGCTTTCCTAGCTTATAGGTAAATTTAGTTTAGCTACACCTGTATTAAGCATCTGCACATTTTACAACGGGAGTCCACAGCTGTACGTCTCCAGTTTCTGCATTGTCCCTTATGTAGGTGAAGGTGGATATTGCTCTCCATCGCCTATCTCCCAGGAGCTATAATACGCACGTGAAAATGTTGTCATAGAACTCAGTTGGTCATGTCATGAGATGCGCCGTAACATCACGGAATCCAACATTTCCATTCTTGACGCGTATTTCGTGTGCCGACTGAGAATAAACCTGTAAACCTTTTGTGTGGATAGGAAGTCCCAGCTATATTACTAACGTGTTAAGTGGATTTGAAATGCAGATTTGGGGAAATCTGAATTCGCCGCATTTTATCCTTTTTTTACTTCCAATTAGCAAGTAAATTCAGTTGAGTTGAAAAGCATGGTTTTAATGTTAGGATACATTTTTAATCGAGGCAATTGTGTAACTGATAACGGGATATTCCTGTAATGTACATGTTTTTTTTTTATTTTAACTGCCACTTAGTGTGTCTAGTTCAACTGTTTCTTAATTGTAAAAACATTTCTATTTAGATCCGTTTTATCCAAATGTAATACTTATTTTAAATATTGTGGCGATTCTTTTCTTTTTTTTAAATTTTTTTATTATTATTTTAAAACACCGATTGCCCAGTTATACAAATACTATGGAAACCTCAACATTTATGCTGAAAGATGTAAATATTTTCAACAGTATGGTTGTGTTCACTAAACCTGTATATGGTTACTTTTATACAGTATTTGTTCAATGTAATGTTTTTGTGAGTTAATATTGTGGAACTGTCATTAAACTTTGTGGTTTACTATATAAAATACTTCGTCTTGTATAGTTATTGTTTTTGTATGTCCAGATTTTGTGAAAATATTCATGTTCTCAAAAAAAAGCAAGAAAGTTATATTTCCTGAAATTGAAGTTTACTGCACGATCCTAACACACTACACCTGTATAGCAAGTCCTCTACTATACGTTCTCACCATATATAAGGCCAGCATTTAGCAACAAGTCACGTTCATTCAACACTGAATGATGCATAAAATATACCTGGCTGTTAGAGGGCATACTTTTTACAATAACTTGTTCTCCTTGAATTATTCTAAGGATTTTGTATTGGGTGCAAGAATGTAAACTGGTTTGGCATTCCCTTCCGTAGGTGTAAAATGTATTACTTTGCCTCATAATGTATTGTTTTTTTAATCTGTAGCCTGCCTTTACATGCACAATCCTAGTTTACCAAAACATATATACAGCTCAACCCCATTATAAGGCGATCCGTTACAACGCGAATCTGCTTATACCGCGATGCAAGCGTGGCTCCCACTTTTCTTATTTATGAATACTTAACACGATTATTGATATCTTAAATACTTTATTGTACAATGCATACAATTATACATTATTTCTAACGCGATCTGCTTATAGCGCGATGTGATTCTTTGGACCCCAAGAAAAGCGTTATAAGGGGGTTGAGCGGTATAATGAAAATGTAGCAATGAAATGGTCTTTGTTTAAACAAATGTAATCAGACTTTAAAACATGTCTGCTTTAACTTCTTTTAAGTAAAATTTTATTTTCATCAAGGACCTCTTAATGAGGGGGTGGGAGTCTTCTCAATTACGCATTCAATCTTTAATTGCCAAGACCTTGATTTTTCTTGGACCTCTAACCATAACATTGAAGAAGGTGTAATGAAGGGAGCTTTGCTTGTGCTTATTCATTAAGGCTTGATAAAGATTACTTTGGTACAGTAACTGAAATGTCAAATATTAATGTTTTGAGTGCCTGTTTCTGGTTTTCATATTCTTTTCATAGGCAGAGATACTAGGGTTTAGTTAATCTTGAAATTCCTTTCAGATTTAGCAGGTCAATCAATGTCAGACTGTTCTTGGAACAACCAGTGCTGTGTCGTCATGGTTTTAGTACAGCAGTGTTATTTTGTTGATATGTGAACCTTCAGTTGCTTAGGTACTTGCAAAGAATATTACTATATAAGTGGTAACACAACCATTATTGTACATAGCATCCCCTGGGGTTACAGATGGGACAATGGGGGTTATTATTATATATATATATACATACACATATACATACACATCAACCAGTACAATAATTTAAAAGGGGGAATTAAAATGGTTGAAGTGGATAATGACAAGTATACTGTATACCGATCCAAAAAAACAACTCCTGAGCATGTATGTACTGCTTACATGGATGTACTATTAGCATGTACAGTGTTGTTTGTTACTGCAGTTACCAATTTATTTCCATTTTAAATATTTAATTTCTCTGAAATGGTGCAAGCAAATTGTATGAAAAGTTGCAAACGAATACATGAATGTTTTGTATCCAGAGTCAGGGGGATGAGATGAGATGGGGTCATGTTCATACAGTATTTGAACTGTACATTACTAAAAGAAGGCTTTTTTTCTATGCAGATACAGTACAGTATAGTGTTTCAAACACATGCTATACACACGTACACACACATACACATACACACACACACACACACACACGAGGTAATGTAAAGATGTGGGTGAACAGAGCGAAAAAGATTGTACTAGAAACGCTTATTAACATCAAAGGAATGGGCCTAAAGCAAAAGTTTGAACAGCAGCAGCTGCAGTACCCCTGATATCTATGGATGGGACAGATACCCCCTGCAGACGCACGCACGCACGCACGCACGCACACACACACACAGGGAGGGGTCTGTAGTGTGACAGAGCACACCAGCTTCGCCACCAGGCACTCCTTCTTGAATTAAAATAAAACTATCTCCTTACCTCTTTCTGGATGCCCCCTCTTTACCAACAAGAGGGACAGGACCAGCTCTCCTCAGCTTCCATTTTCCTCTTCCTTTCCTCTCTCCCTTGAAAACTTTCTGCACCTGAGACAGTGGGAGGGAGGGAGATAGAGCATGAAACAGCACCCCAAATCCTGTCCCATTACAAGCAGCACAGGCTTCTGTCCCTCTACTCCTCTGCCTCCAGTCATTTGCATGGGAGGGAGGAGCTGCTTGCTCTCTCTCTCCCTCTTTCTCCCTCTCTCTCCTCTCCCTCTCTCCCTCCCTCTCTCTTTTAGAAGCTTTACACCTGCCATCCTGCCTACAGTATGTGATGATATCACAATGTCTCTCTTACATCACAGACAGGCTGACATCATCACACAGGCTGGCGGCCAGCAAGAGACAGAAATGCAGATAGAGACACACTGACAAATACATACACTGTAGGCACAGGCACCATGCGGCTTCTGCACCATAAAAGTTCATTTGAATCAAAAATAATGTCATCTTTTAAGTGAGGCGCTATTGAAATCTTGGGGGTCTAAGTGTCAAGACAATCTTGACATAAAACGGAGGCATCATTTTCAATCATTCAATAATGATGTGGTTTTGGATGACAGTATTCTATGAGATATCATGGGAAAATAATAGGAGACATAATGGAAATACAGTATCGTCCAATTTGTGACCATAATGGGAATATACATAGCGCTTCCTTCACAGGAAATAATACATGTGACATAACGGGAATGTAGTAAGTATGTGGGTTTGGCTGGGATTATCCTACATCCTGCAGGGATATAATAACTGGGAAAACGCTATATTTGATACCGCCACGTTGTGGGATGAGCGAGTAAACATTGCATGTCATTTCCCAGAATCCCTTGCTGCAGTGGGAGCACTGTATGCTACTGTACTGTAGGTGATAATGGTTGAAATATATATATATATATATATATATAGATATATATATATATATATATCTATATCTATATATATATATATATATATATATATATATATATATATATATATATATACATACACATCAACCAGTACAATAATTTAAAAGGGGGGAATTAAAATGGTTGAAGTGGATAATGACAAGTATATACCGATCCAAAAAAACAACTCCTGAGCATGTATGTACTGCTTACATGGATGTACTATTAGCATGTACAGTGTTGTTTGTTACTGCAGTTACCAATTTATTTCCATTTTAAATATTTAATTTCTCTGAAATGGTGCAAGCAAATTGTATGAAAAGTTGCAAACGAATACATGAATGTTTTGTATCCAGAGTCAGGGGGATGAGATGAGATGGGGTCATGTTCATACAGTATTTGAACTGTACATTACTAAAAGAAGGCTTTTTTTCTATGCAGATACAGTATAGTGTTTCAAACACATGCTATACACACGTACACACACATACACATACACACACACACACACACACACACACGAGGTAATGTAAAGATGTGGGTGAACAGAGCGAAAAAGATTGTACTAGAAACGCTTATTAACATCAAAGGAATGGGCCTAAAGCAAAAGTTTGAACAGCAGCAGCTGCAGTACCCCTGATATCTATGGATGGGACAGATACCCCCTGCAGACGCACGCACGCACGCACGCACACACACAGGGAGGGGTCTGTAGTGTGACAGAGCACACCAGCTTCGCCACCAGGCACTCCTTCTTGAATTAAAATAAAACTATCTCCTTACCTCTTTCTGGATGCCCCCTCTTTACCAACAAGAGGGACAGGACCAGCTCTCCTCAGCTTCCATTTTCCTCTTCCTTTCCTCTCTCCCTTGAAAACTTTCTGCACCTGAGACAGTGGGAGGGAGGGAGATAGAGCATGAAACAGCACCCCAAATCCTGTCCCATTACAAGCAGCACAGGCTTCTGTCCCTCTACTCCTCTGCCTCCAGTCATTTGCATGGGAGGGAGGAGCTGCTTGCTCTCTCTCTCCCTCTTTCTCCCTCTCTCTCCTCTCCCTCTCTCCCTCCCTCTCTCTTTTAGAAGCTTTACACCTGCCATCCTGCCTACAGTATGTGATGATATCACAATGTCTCTCTTACATCACAGACAGGCTGACATCATCACACAGGCTGGCGGCCAGCAAGAGACAGAAATGCAGATAGAGACACACTGACAAATACATACACTGTAGGCACAGGCACCATGCGGCTTCTGCACCATAAAAGTTCATTTGAATCAAAAATAATGTCATCTTTTAAGTGAGGCGCTATTGAAATCTTGGGGGTCTAAGTGTCAAGACAATCTTGACATAAAACGGAGGCATCATTTTCAATCATTCAATAATGATGTGGTTTTGGATGACAGTATTCTATGAGATATCATGGGAAAATAATAGGAGACATAATGGAAATACAGTATCGTCCAATTTGTGACCATAATGGGAATATACATAGCGCTTCCTTCACAGGAAATAATACATGTGACATAACGGGAATGTAGTAAGTATGTGGGTTTGGCTGGGATTATCCTACATCCTGCAGGGATATAATAACTGGGAAAACGCTATATTTGATACCGCCACGTTGTGGGATGAGCGAGTAAACATTGCATGTCATTTCCCAGAATCCCTTGCTGCAGTGGGAGCACTGTATGCTACTGTACTGTAGGTGATAATGGTTGAAATATATATATATATATATATAGATATAGATATATAAATATATATCTATATCTATATATATATATATATATATATATCTATATATATATATATATATATACATACACATCAACCAGTACAATAATTTAAAAGGGGGGAATTAAAATGGTTGAAGTGGATAATGACAAGTATATACCGATCCAAAAAAACAACTCCTGAGCATGTATGTACTGCTTACATGGATGTACTATTAGCATGTACAGTGTTGTTTGTTACTGCAGTTACCAATTTATTTCCATTTTAAATATTTAATTTCTCTGAAATGGTGCAAGCAAATTGTATGAAAAGTTGCAAACGAATACATGAATGTTTTGTATCCAGAGTCAGGGGGATGAGATGAGATGGGGTCATGTTCATACAGTATTTGAACTGTACATTACTAAAAGAAGGCTTTTTTTCTATGCAGATACAGTATAGTGTTTCAAACACATGCTATACACACGTACACACACATACACATACACACACACACACACACACACGAGGTAATGTAAAGATGTGGGTGAACAGAGCGAAAAAGATTGTACTAGAAACGCTTATTAACATCAAAGGAATGGGCCTAAAGCAAAAGTTTGAACAGCATCAGCTGCAGTACCCCTGATATCTATGGATGGGACAGATACCCCCTGCAGACGCACGCACGCACGCACGCACGCACACACACAGGGAGGGGTCTGTAGTGTGACAGAGCACACCAGCTTCGCCACCAGGCACTCCTTCTTGAATTAAAATAAAACTATCTCCTTACCTCTTTCTGGATGCCCCCTCTTTACCAACAAGAGGGACAGGACCAGCTCTCCTCAGCTTCCATTTTCCTCTTCCTTTCCTCTCTCCCTTGAAAACTTTCTGCACCTGAGACAGTGGGAGGGAGGGAGATAGAGCATGAAACAGCACCCCAAATCCTGTCCCATTACAAGCAGCACAGGCTTCTGTCCCTCTACTCCTCTGCCTCCAGTCATTTGCATGGGAGGGAGGAGCTGCTTGCTCTCTCTCTCCCTCTTTCTCCCTCTCTCTCCTCTCCCTCTCTCCCTCCCTCTCTCTTTTAGAAGCTTTACACCTGCCATCCTGCCTACAGTATGTGATGATATCACAATGTCTCTCTTACATCACAGACAGGCTGACATCATCACACAGGCTGGCGGCCAGCAAGAGACAGAAATGCAGATAGAGACACACTGACAAATACATACACTGTAGGCACAGGCACCATGCGGCTTCTGCACCATAAAAGTTCATTTGAATAAAAAATAATGTCATCTTTTAAGTGAGGCGCTATTGAAATCTTGGGGGTCTAAGTGTCAAGACAATCTTGACATAAAACGGAGGCATCATTTTCAATCATTCAATAATGATGTGGTTTTGGATGACAGTATTCTATGAGATATCATGGGAAAATAATAGGAGACATAATGGAAATACAGTATCGTCCAATTTGTGACCATAATGGGAATATACATAGCGCTTCCTTCACAGGAAATAATACATGTGACATAACGGGAATGTAGTAAGTATGTGGGTTTGGCTGGGATTATCCTACATCCTGCAGGGATATAATAACTGGGAAAACGCTATATTTGATACCGCCACGTTGTGGGATGAGCGAGTAAACATTGCATGTCATTTCCCAGAATCCCTTGCTGCAGTGGGAGCACTGTATGCTACTGTACTGTAGGTGATAATGGTTGAAATATATATATATATCTATATATATAGATATATAGATATATATCTATATATATATATATATATATATATATATATATATATATATATATATATATATACATACACATCAACCAGTACAATAATTTAAAAGGGGGGAATTAAAATGGTTGAAGTGGATAATGACAAGTATATACCGATCCAAAAAAACAACTCCTGAGCATGTATGTACTGCTTACATGGATGTACTATTAGCATGTACAGTGTTGTTTGTTACTGCAGTTACCAATTTATTTCCATTTTAAATATTTAATTTCTCTGAAATGGTGCAAGCAAATTGTATGAAAAGTTGCAAACGAATACATGAATGTTTTGTATCCAGAGTCAGGGGGATGAGATGAGATGGGGTCATGTTCATACAGTATTTGAACTGTACATTACTAAAAGAAGGCTTTTTTTCTATGCAGATACAGTATAGTGTTTCAAACACATGCTATACACACGTACACACACATACACATACACACACACACACACACACACACACACACACACGAGGTAATGTAAAGATGTGGGTGAACAGAGCGAAAAAGATTGTACTAGAAACGCTTATTAACATCAAAGGAATGGGCCTAAAGCAAAAGTTTGAACAGCAGCAGCAGCTGCAGTACCCCTGATATCTATGGATGGGACAGATACCCCCTGCAGACGCACGCACGCACGCACGCACGCACACACACACACACAGGGAGGGGTCTGTAGTGTGACAGAGCACACCAGCTTCGCCACCAGGCACTCCTTCTTGAATTAAAATAAAACTATCTCCTTACCTCTTTCTGGATGCCCCCTCTTTACCAACAAGAGGGACAGGACCAGCTCTCCTCAGCTTCCATTTTCCTCTTCCTTTCCTCTCTCCCTTGAAAACTTTCTGCACCTGAGACAGTGGGAGGGAGGGAGATAGAGCATGAAACAGCACCCCAAATCCTGTCCCATTACAAGCAGCACAGGCTTCTGTCCCTCTACTCCTCTGCCTCCAGTCATTTGCATGGGAGGGAGGAGCTGCTTGCTCTCTCTCTCCCTCTTTCTCCCTCTCTCTCCTCTACCTCTCTCCCTCCCTCTCTCTTTTAGAAGCTTTACACCTGCCATCCTGCCTACAGTATGTGATGATATCACAATGTCTCTCTTACATCACAGACAGGCTGACATCATCACACAGGCTGGCGGCCAGCAAGAGACAGAAATGCAGATAGAGACACACTGACAAATACATACACTGTAGGCACAGGCACCATGCGGCTTCTGCACCATAAAAGTTCATTTGAATCAAAAATAATGTCATCTTTTAAGTGAGGCGCTATTGAAATCTTGGGGGTCTAAGTGTCAAGACAATCTTGACATAAAACGGAGGCATCATTTTCAATCATTCAATAATGATGTGGTTTTGGATGACAGTATTCTATGAGATATCATGGGAAAATAATAGGAGACATAATGGAAATACAGTATCGTCCAATTTGTGACCATAATGGGAATATACATAGCGCTTCCTTCACAGGAAATAATACATGTGACATAACGGGAATGTAGTAAGTATGTGGGTTTGGCTGGGATTATCCTACATCCTGCAGGGATATAATAACTGGGAAAACGCTATATTTGATACCGCCACGTTGTGGGATGAGCGAGTAAACATTGCATGTCATTTCCCAGAATCCCTTGCTGCAGTGGGAGCACTGTATGCTACTGTACTGTAGGTGATAATGGTTGAAATATATATATATATATATATATAGATATAGATATATAAATATATATCTATATCTATATATATATATATATATATATATATATATCTATATATATATATATATATACATACACATCAACCAGTACAATAATTTAAAAGGGGGGAATTAAAATGGTTGAAGTGGATAATGACAAGTATATACCGATCCAAAAAAACAACTCCTGAGCATGTATGTACTGCTTACATGGATGTACTATTAGCATGTACAGTGTTGTTTGTTACTGCAGTTACCAATTTATTTCCATTTTAAATATTTAATTTCTCTGAAATGGTGCAAGCAAATTGTATGAAAAGTTGCAAACGAATACATGAATGTTTTGTATCCAGAGTCAGGGGGATGAGATGAGATGGGGTCATGTTCATACAGTATTTGAACTGTACATTACTAAAAGAAGGCTTTTTTTCTATGCAGATACAGTATAGTGTTTCAAACACATGCTATACACACGTACACACACATACACATACACACACACACACACACACACACGAGGTAATGTAAAGATGTGGGTGAACAGAGCGAAAAAGATTGTACTAGAAACGCTTATTAACATCAAAGGAATGGGCCTAAAGCAAAAGTTTGAACAGCAGCAGCTGCAGTACCCCTGATATCTATGGATGGGACAGATACCCCCTGCAGACGCACGCACGCACGCACGCACGCACACACACAGGGAGGGGTCTGTAGTGTGACAGAGCACACCAGCTTCGCCACCAGGCACTCCTTCTTGAATTAAAATAAAACTATCTCCTTACCTCTTTCTGGATGCCCCCTCTTTACCAACAAGAGGGACAGGACCAGCTCTCCTCAGCTTCCATTTTCCTCTTCCTTTCCTCTCTCCCTTGAAAACTTTCTGCACCTGAGACAGTGGGAGGGAGGGAGATAGAGCATGAAACAGCACCCCAAATCCTGTCCCATTACAAGCAGCACAGGCTTCTGTCCCTCTACTCCTCTGCCTCCAGTCATTTGCATGGGAGGGAGGAGCTGCTTGCTCTCTCTCTCCCTCTTTCTCCCTCTCTCTCCTCTCCCTCTCTCCCTCCCTCTCTCTTTTAGAAGCTTTACACCTGCCATCCTGCCTACAGTATGTGATGATATCACAATGTCTCTCTTACATCACAGACAGGCTGACATCATCACACAGGCTGGCGGCCAGCAAGAGACAGAAATGCAGATAGAGACACACTGACAAATACATACACTGTAGGCACAGGCACCATGCGGCTTCTGCACCATAAAAGTTCATTTGAATCAAAAATAATGTCATCTTTTAAGTGAGGCGCTATTGAAATCTTGGGGGTCTAAGTGTCAAGACAATCTTGACATAAAACGGAGGCATCATTTTCAATCATTCAATAATGATGTGGTTTTGGATGACAGTATTCTATGAGATATCATGGGAAAATAATAGGAGACATAATGGAAATACAGTATCGTCCAATTTGTGACCATAATGGGAATATACATAGCGCTTCCTTCACAGGAAATAATACATGTGACATAACGGGAATGTAGTAAGTATGTGGGTTTGGCTGGGATTATCCTACATCCTGCAGGGATATAATAACTGGGAAAACGCTATATTTGATACCGCCACGTTGTGGGATGAGCGAGTAAACATTGCATGTCATTTCCCAGAATCCCTTGCTGCAGTGGGAGCACTGTATGCTACTGTACTGTAGGTGATAATGGTTGAAATATATATATATATATATATAGATATAGATATATAAATATATATCTATATCTATATATATATATATATATATATATATATATATATATATATATATATATATATATATATATACATACACATCAACCAGTACAATAATTTAAAAGGGGGGAATTAAAATGGTTGAAGTGGATAATGACAAGTATATACCGATCCAAAAAAACAACTCCTGAGCATGTATGTACTGCTTACATGGATGTACTATTAGCATGTACAGTGTTGTTTGTTACTGCAGTTACCAATTTATTTCCATTTTAAATATTTAATTTCTCTGAAATGGTGCAAGCAAATTGTATGAAAAGTTGCAAACGAATACATGAATGTTTTGTATCCAGAGTCAGGGGGATGAGATGAGATGGGGTCATGTTCATACAGTATTTGAACTGTACATTACTAAAAGAAGGCTTTTTTTCTATGCAGATACAGTATAGTGTTTCAAACACATGCTATACACACGTACACACACATACACATACACACACACACACACACACACGAGGTAATGTAAAGATGTGGGTGAACAGAGCGAAAAAGATTGTACTAGAAACGCTTATTAACATCAAAGGAATGGGCCTAAAGCAAAAGTTTGAACAGCAGCAGCTGCAGTACCCCTGATATCTATGGATGGGACAGATACCCCCTGCAGACGCACGCACGCACGCACGCACGCACACACACAGGGAGGGGTCTGTAGTGTGACAGAGCACACCAGCTTCGCCACCAGGCACTCCTTCTTGAATTAAAATAAAACTATCTCCTTACCTCTTTCTGGATGCCCCCTCTTTACCAACAAGAGGGACAGGACCAGCTCTCCTCAGCTTCCATTTTCCTCTTCCTTTCCTCTCTCCCTTGAAAACTTTCTGCACCTGAGACAGTGGGAGGGAGGGAGATAGAGCATGAAACAGCACCCCAAATCCTGTCCCATTACAAGCAGCACAGGCTTCTGTCCCTCTACTCCTCTGCCTCCAGTCATTTGCATGGGAGGGAGGAGCTGCTTGCTCTCTCTCTCCCTCTTTCTCCCTCTCTCTCCTCTCCCTCTCTCCCTCCCTCTCTCTTTTAGAAGCTTTACACCTGCCATCCTGCCTACAGTATGTGATGATATCACAATGTCTCTCTTACATCACAGACAGGCTGACATCATCACACAGGCTGGCGGCCAGCAAGAGACAGAAATGCAGATAGAGACACACTGACAAATACATACACTGTAGGCACAGGCACCATGCGGCTTCTGCACCATAAAAGTTCATTTGAATCAAAAATAATGTCATCTTTTAAGTGAGGCGCTATTGAAATCTTGGGGGTCTAAGTGTCAAGACAATCTTGACATAAAACGGAGGCATCATTTTCAATCATTCAATAATGATGTGGTTTTGGATGACAGTATTCTATGAGATATCATGGGAAAATAATAGGAGACATAATGGAAATACAGTATCGTCCAATTTGTGACCATAATGGGAATATACATAGCGCTTCCTTCACAGGAAATAATACATGTGACATAACGGGAATGTAGTAAGTATGTGGGTTTGGCTGGGATTATCCTACATCCTGCAGGGATATAATAACTGGGAAAACGCTATATTTGATACCGCCACGTTGTGGGATGAGCGAGTAAACATTGCATGTCATTTCCCAGAATCCCTTGCTGCAGTGGGAGCACTGTATGCTACTGTACTGTAGGTGATAATGGTTGAAATATATATATATATATATATATAGATATATATATATATATATCTATATATATATATATATATATATATATATATACATACACATCAACCAGTACAATAATTTAAAAGGGGGGAATTAAAATGGTTGAAGTGGATAATGACAAGTATATACCGATCCAAAAAAACAACTCCTGAGCATGTATGTACTGCTTACATGGATGTACTATTAGCATGTACAGTGTTGTTTGTTACTGCAGTTACCAATTTATTTCCATTTTAAATATTTAATTTCTCTGAAATGGTGCAAGCAAATTGTATGAAAAGTTGCAAACGAATACATGAATGTTTTGTATCCAGAGTCAGGGGGATGAGATGAGATGGGGTCATGTTCATACAGTATTTGAACTGTACATTACTAAAAGAAGGCTTTTTTTCTATGCAGATACAGTATAGTGTTTCAAACACATGCTATACACACGTACACACACATACACATACACACACACACACACACACACGAGGTAATGTAAAGATGTGGGTGAACAGAGCGAAAAAGATTGTACTAGAAACGCTTATTAACATCAAAGGAATGGGCCTAAAGCAAAAGTTTGAACAGCAGCAGCTGCAGTACCCCTGATATCTATGGATAGGACAGATACCCCCTGCAGACGCACGCACGCACGCACGCACGCACGCACGCACGCACACACACAGGGAGGGGTCTGTAGTGTGACAGAGCACACCAGCTTCGCCACCAGGCACTCCTTCTTGAATTAAAATAAAACTATCTCCTTACCTCTTTCTGGATGCCCCCTCTTTACCAACAAGAGGGACAGGACCAGCTCTCCTCAGCTTCCATTTTCCTCTTCCTTTCCTCTCTCCCTTGAAAACTTTCTGCACCTGAGACAGTGGGAGGGAGGGAGATAGAGCATGAAACAGCACCCCAAATCCTGTCCCATTACAAGCAGCACAGGCTTCTGTCCCTCTACTCCTCTGCCTCCAGTCATTTGCATGGGAGGGAGGAGCTGCTTGCTCTCTCTCTCCCTCTTTCTCCCTCTCTCTCCTCTCCCTCCCTCCCTCTCTCTTTTAGAAGCTTTACACCTGCCATCCTGCCTACAGTATGTGATGATATCACAATGTCTCTCTTACATCACAGACAGGCTGACATCATCACACAGGCTGGCGGCCAGCAAGAGACAGAAATGCAGATAGAGACACACTGACAAATACATACACTGTAGGCACAGGCACCATGCGGCTTCTGCACCATAAAAGTTCATTTGAATCAAAAATAATGTCATCTTTTAAGTGAGGCGCTATTGAAATCTTGGGGGTCTAAGTGTCAAGACAATCTTGACATAAAACGGAGGCATCATTTTCAATCATTCAATAATGATGTGGTTTTGGATGACAGTATTCTATGAGATATCATGGGAAAATAATAGGAGACATAATGGAAATACAGTATCGTCCAATTTGTGACCATAATGGGAATATACATAGCGCTTCCTTCACAGGAAATAATACATGTGACATAACGGGAATGTAGTAAGTATGTGGGTTTGGCTGGGATTATCCTACATCCTGCAGGGATATAATAACTGGGAAAACGCTATATTTGATACCGCCACGTTGTGGGATGAGCGAGTAAACATTGCATGTCATTTCCCAGAATCCCTTGCTGCAGTGGGAGCACTGTATGCTACTGTACTGTAGGTGATAATGGTTGAAATATATATATATATATATATATAGATATATATATATATATATATCTATATATATATATATATATATCTATATATATACATACACATCAACCAGTACAATAATTTAAAAGGGGGGAATTAAAATGGTTGAAGTGGATAATGACAAGTATATACCGATCCAAAAAAACAACTCCTGAGCATGTATGTACTGCTTACATGGATGTACTATTAGCATGTACAGTGTTGTTTGTTACTGCAGTTACCAATTTATTTCCATTTTAAATATTTAATTTCTCTGAAATGGTGCAAGCAAATTGTATGAAAAGTTGCAAACGAATACATGAATGTTTTGTATCCAGAGTCAGGGGGATGAGATGAGATGGGGTCATGTTCATACAGTATTTGAACTGTACATTACTAAAAGAAGGCTTTTTTTCTATGCAGATACAGTATAGTGTTTCAAACACATGCTATACACACGTACACACACATACACATACACACACACACACACACACACACACACACACGAGGTAATGTAAAGATGTGGGTGAACAGAGCGAAAAAGATTGTACTAGAAACGCTTATTAACATCAAAGGAATGGGCCTAAAGCAAAAGTTTGAACAGCAGCAGCTGCAGTACCCCTGATATCTATGGATAGGACAGATACCCCCTGCAGACGCACGCACGCACGCACGCACGCACACACACACACACAGGGAGGGGTCTGTAGTGTGACAGAGCACACCAGCTTCGCCACCAGGCACTCCTTCTTGAATTAAAATAAAACTATCTCCTTACCTCTTTCTGGATGCCCCCTCTTTACCAACAAGAGGGACAGGACCAGCTCTCCTCAGCTTCCATTTTCCTCTTCCTTTCCTCTCTCCCTTGAAAACTTTCTGCACCTGAGACAGTGGGAGGGAGGGAGATAGAGCATGAAACAGCACCCCAAATCCTGTCCCATTACAAGCAGCACAGGCTTCTGTCCCTCTACTCCTCTGCCTCCAGTCATTTGCATGGGAGGGAGGAGCTGCTTGCTCTCTCTCTCCCTCTTTCTCCCTCTCTCTCCTCTACCTCTCTCCCTCCCTCTCTCTTTTAGAAGCTTTACACCTGCCATCCTGCCTACAGTATGTGATGATATCACAATGTCTCTCTTACATCACAGACAGGCTGACATCATCACACAGGCTGGCGGCCAGCAAGAGACAGAAATGCAGATAGAGACACACTGACAAATACATACACTGTAGGCACAGGCACCATGCGGCTTCTGCACCATAAAAGTTCATTTGAATCAAAAATAATGTCATCTTTTAAGTGAGGCGCTATTGAAATCTTGGGGGTCTAAGTGTCAAGACAATCTTGACATAAAACGGAGGCATCATTTTCAATCATTCAATAATGATGTGGTTTTGGATGACAGTATTCTATGAGATATCATGGGAAAATAATAGGAGACATAATGGAAATACAGTATCGTCCAATTTGTGACCATAATGGGAATATACATAGCGCTTCCTTCACAGGAAATAATACATGTGACATAACGGGAATGTAGTAAGTATGTGGGTTTGGCTGGGATTATCCTACATCCTGCAGGGATATAATAACTGGGAAAACGCTATATTTGATACCGCCACGTTGTGGGATGAGCGAGTAAACATTGCATGTCATTTCCCAGAATCCCTTGCTGCAGTGGGAGCACTGTATGCTACTGTACTGTAGGTGATAATGGTTGAAATATATATATATATATATATAGATATAGATATATAAATATATATCTATATCTATATATATATATATATATATATATATATCTATATATATATATATATATACATACACATCAACCAGTACAATAATTTAAAAGGGGGGAATTAAAATGGTTGAAGTGGATAATGACAAGTATATACCGATCCAAAAAAACAACTCCTGAGCATGTATGTACTGCTTACATGGATGTACTATTAGCATGTACAGTGTTGTTTGTTACTGCAGTTACCAATTTATTTCCATTTTAAATATTTAATTTCTCTGAAATGGTGCAAGCAAATTGTATGAAAAGTTGCAAACGAATACATGAATGTTTTGTATCCAGAGTCAGGGGGATGAGATGAGATGGGGTCATGTTCATACAGTATTTGAACTGTACATTACTAAAAGAAGGCTTTTTTTCTATGCAGATACAGTATAGTGTTTCAAACACATGCTATACACACGTACACACACATACACATACACACACACACACACACACACACACACGAGGTAATGTAAAGATGTGGGTGAACAGAGCGAAAAAGATTGTACTAGAAACGCTTATTAACATCAAAGGAATGGGCCTAAAGCAAAAGTTTGAACAGCAGCAGCTGCAGTACCCCTGATATCTATGGATGGGACAGATACCCCCTGCAGACGCACGCACGCACGCACGCACGCACACACACAGGGAGGGGTCTGTAGTGTGACAGAGCACACCAGCTTCGCCACCAGGCACTCCTTCTTGAATTAAAATAAAACTATCTCCTTACCTCTTTCTGGATGCCCCCTCTTTACCAACAAGAGGGACAGGACCAGCTCTCCTCAGCTTCCATTTTCCTCTTCCTTTCCTCTCTCCCTTGAAAACTTTCTGCACCTGAGACAGTGGGAGGGAGGGAGATAGAGCATGAAACAGCACCCCAAATCCTGTCCCATTACAAGCAGCACAGGCTTCTGTCCCTCTACTCCTCTGCCTCCAGTCATTTGCATGGGAGGGAGGAGCTGCTTGCTCTCTCTCTCCCTCTTTCTCCCTCTCTCTCCTCTCCCTCTCTCCCTCCCTCTCTCTTTTAGAAGCTTTACACCTGCCATCCTGCCTACAGTATGTGATGATATCACAATGTCTCTCTTACATCACAGACAGGCTGACATCATCACACAGGCTGGCGGCCAGCAAGAGACAGAAATGCAGATAGAGACACACTGACAAATACATACACTGTAGGCACAGGCACCATGCGGCTTCTGCACCATAAAAGTTCATTTGAATCAAAAATAATGTCATCTTTTAAGTGAGGCGCTATTGAAATCTTGGGGGTCTAAGTGTCAAGACAATCTTGACATAAAACGGAGGCATCATTTTCAATCATTCAATAATGATGTGGTTTTGGATGACAGTATTCTATGAGATATCATGGGAAAATAATAGGAGACATAATGGAAATACAGTATCGTCCAATTTGTGACCATAATGGGAATATACATAGCGCTTCCTTCACAGGAAATAATACATGTGACATAACGGGAATGTAGTAAGTATGTGGGTTTGGCTGGGATTATCCTACATCCTGCAGGGATATAATAACTGGGAAAACGCTATATTTGATACCGCCACGTTGTGGGATGAGCGAGTAAACATTGCATGTCATTTCCCAGAATCCCTTGCTGCAGTGGGAGCACTGTATGCTACTGTACTGTAGGTGATAATGGTTGAAATATATATATATATATATATATAGATATATATATATATATATATCTATATATATATATATATATATATATATATACATACACATCAACCAGTACAATAATTTAAAAGGGGGGAATTAAAATGGTTGAAGTGGATAATGACAAGTATATACCGATCCAAAAAAACAACTCCTGAGCATGTATGTACTGCTTACATGGATGTACTATTAGCATGTACAGTGTTGTTTGTTACTGCAGTTACCAATTTATTTCCATTTTAAATATTTAATTTCTCTGAAATGGTGCAAGCAAATTGTATGAAAAGTTGCAAACGAATACATGAATGTTTTGTATCCAGAGTCAGGGGGATGAGATGAGATGGGGTCATGTTCATACAGTATTTGAACTGTACATTACTAAAAGAAGGCTTTTTTTCTATGCAGATACAGTATAGTGTTTCAAACACATGCTATACACACGTACACACACATACACATACACACACACACACACACACACACGAGGTAATGTAAAGATGTGGGTGAACAGAGCGAAAAAGATTGTACTAGAAACGCTTATTAACATCAAAGGAATGGGCCTAAAGCAAAAGTTTGAACAGCAGCAGCTGCAGTACCCCTGATATCTATGGATAGGACAGATACCCCCTGCAGACGCACGCACGCACGCACGCACGCACACACACAGGGAGGGGTCTGTAGTGTGACAGAGCACACCAGCTTCGCCACCAGGCACTCCTTCTTGAATTAAAATAAAACTATCTCCTTACCTCTTTCTGGATGCCCCCTCTTTACCAACAAGAGGGACAGGACCAGCTCTCCTCAGCTTCCATTTTCCTCTTCCTTTCCTCTCTCCCTTGAAAACTTTCTGCACCTGAGACAGTGGGAGGGAGGGAGATAGAGCATGAAACAGCACCCCAAATCCTGTCCCATTACAAGCAGCACAGGCTTCTGTCCCTCTACTCCTCTGCCTCCAGTCATTTGCATGGGAGGGAGGAGCTGCTTGCTCTCTCTCTCCCTCTTTCTCCCTCTCTCTCCTCTCCCTCCCTCCCTCTCTCTTTTAGAAGCTTTACACCTGCCATCCTGCCTACAGTATGTGATGATATCACAATGTCTCTCTTACATCACAGACAGGCTGACATCATCACACAGGCTGGCGGCCAGCAAGAGACAGAAATGCAGATAGAGACACACTGACAAATACATACACTGTAGGCACAGGCACCATGCGGCTTCTGCACCATAAAAGTTCATTTGAATCAAAAATAATGTCATCTTTTAAGTGAGGCGCTATTGAAATCTTGGGGGTCTAAGTGTCAAGACAATCTTGACATAAAACGGAGGCATCATTTTCAATCATTCAATAATGATGTGGTTTTGGATGACAGTATTCTATGAGATATCATGGGAAAATAATAGGAGACATAATGGAAATACAGTATCGTCCAATTTGTGACCATAATGGGAATATACATAGCGCTTCCTTCACAGGAAATAATACATGTGACATAACGGGAATGTAGTAAGTATGTGGGTTTGGCTGGGATTATCCTACATCCTGCAGGGATATAATAACTGGGAAAACGCTATATTTGATACCGCCACGTTGTGGGATGAGCGAGTAAACATTGCATGTCATTTCCCAGAATCCCTTGCTGCAGTGGGAGCACTGTATGCTACTGTACTGTAGGTGATAATGGTTGAAATATATATATATATATAGATATATATATATATATATATATCTATATATATATATATATATATCTATATATATACATACACATCAACCAGTACAATAATTTAAAAGGGGGGAATTAAAATGGTTGAAGTGGATAATGACAAGTATATACCGATCCAAAAAAACAACTCCTGAGCATGTATGTACTGCTTACATGGATGTACTATTAGCATGTACAGTGTTGTTTGTTACTGCAGTTACCAATTTATTTCCATTTTAAATATTTAATTTCTCTGAAATGGTGCAAGCAAATTGTATGAAAAGTTGCAAACGAATACATGAATGTTTTGTATCCAGAGTCAGGGGGATGAGATGAGATGGGGTCATGTTCATACAGTATTTGAACTGTACATTACTAAAAGAAGGCTTTTTTTCTATGCAGATACAGTATAGTGTTTCAAACACATGCTATACACACGTACACACACATACACATACACACACACACACACACACACACACACACACGAGGTAATGTAAAGATGTGGGTGAACAGAGCGAAAAAGATTGTACTAGAAACGCTTATTAACATCAAAGGAATGGGCCTAAAGCAAAAGTTTGAACAGCAGCAGCTGCAGTACCCCTGATATCTATGGATAGGACAGATACCCCCTGCAGACGCACGCACGCACGCACGCACGCACACACACAGGGAGGGGTCTGTAGTGTGACAGAGCACACCAGCTTCGCCACCAGGCACTCCTTCTTGAATTAAAATAAAACTATCTCCTTACCTCTTTCTGGATGCCCCCTCTTTACCAACAAGAGGGACAGGACCAGCTCTCCTCAGCTTCCATTTTCCTCTTCCTTTCCTCTCTCCCTTGAAAACTTTCTGCACCTGAGACAGTGGGAGGGAGGGAGATAGAGCATGAAACAGCACCCCAAATACTGTCCCATTACAAGCAGCACAGGCTTCTGTCCCTCTACTCCTCTGCCTCCAGTCATTTGCATGGGAGGGAGGAGCTGCTTGCTCTCTCTCTCCCTCTTTCTCCCTCTCTCTCCTCTCCCTCTCTCCCTCCCTCTCTCTTTTAGAAGCTTTACACCTGCCATCCTGCCTACAGTATGTGATGATATCACAATGTCTCTCTTACATCACAGACAGGCTGACATCATCACACAGGCTGGCGGCCAGCAAGAGACAGAAATGCAGATAGAGACACACTGACAAATACATACACTGTAGGCACAGGCACCATGCGGCTTCTGCACCATAAAAGTTCATTTGAATCAAAAATAATGTCATCTTTTAAGTGAGGCGCTATTGAAATCTTGGGGGTCTAAGTGTCAAGACAATCTTGACATAAAACGGAGGCATCATTTTCAATCATTCAATAATGATGTGGTTTTGGATGACAGTATTCTATGAGATATCATGGGAAAATAATAGGAGACATAATGGAAATACAGTATCGTCCAATTTGTGACCATAATGGGAATATACATAGCGCTTCCTTCACAGGAAATAATACATGTGACATAACGGGAATGTAGTAAGTATGTGGGTTTGGCTGGGATTATCCTACATCCTGCAGGGATATAATAACTGGGAAAACGCTATATTTGATACCGCCACGTTGTGGGATGAGCGAGTAAACATTGCATGTCATTTCCCAGAATCCCTTGCTGCAGTGGGAGCACTGTATGCTACTGTACTGTAGGTGATAATGGTTGAAATATATATATATATATATATATATAGATATAGATATATATATCTATATCTATATATATATATATATATATATATATATATATATATATATATATATATATATACATACACATCAACCAGTACAATAATTTAAAAGGGGGGAATTAAAATGGTTGAAGTGGATAATGACAAGTATATACCGATCCAAAAAAACAACTCCTGAGCATGTATGTACTGCTTACATGGATGTACTATTAGCATGTACAGTGTTGTTTGTTACTGCAGTTACCAATTTATTTCCATTTTAAATATTTAATTTCTCTGAAATGGTGCAAGCAAATTGTATGAAAAGTTGCAAACGAATACATGAATGTTTTGTATCCAGAGTCAGGGGGATGAGATGAGATGGGGTCATGTTCATACAGTATTTGAACTGTACATTACTAAAAGAAGGCTTTTTTTCTATGCAGATACAGTATAGTGTTTCAAACACATGCTATACACACGTATACACACATACACATACACACACACACACACACACACACACACGAGGTAATGTAAAGATGTGGGTGAACAGAGCGAAAAAGATTGTACTAGAAACGCTTATTAACATCAAAGGAATGGGCCTAAAGCAAAAGTTTGAACAGCAGCAGCTGCAGTACCCCTGATATCTATGGATGGGACAGATACCCCCTGCAGACGCACGCACGCACGCACGCACGCACGCACACACACAGGGAGGGGTCTGTAGTGTGACAGAGCACACCAGCTTCGCCACCAGGCACTCCTTCTTGAATTAAAATAAAACTATCTCCTTACCTCTTTCTGGATGCCCCCTCTTTACCAACAAGAGGGACAGGACCAGCTCTCCTCAGCTTCCATTTTCCTCTTCCTTTCCTCTCTCCCTTGAAAACTTTCTGCACCTGAGACAGTGGGAGGGAGGGAGATAGAGCATGAAACAGCACCCCAAATCCTGTCCCATTACAAGCAGCACAGGCTTCTGTCCCTCTACTCCTCTGCCTCCAGTCATTTGCATGGGAGGGAGGAGCTGCTTGCTCTCTCTCTCCCTCTTTCTCCCTCTCTCTCCTCTCCCTCTCTCCCTCCCTCTCTCTTTTAGAAGCTTTACACCTGCCATCCTGCCTACAGTATGTGATGATATCACAATGTCTCTCTTACATCACAGACAGGCTGACATCATCACACAGGCTGGCGGCCAGCAAGAGACAGAAATGCAGATAGAGACACACTGACAAATACATACACTGTAGGCACAGGCACCATGCGGCTTCTGCACCATAAAAGTTCATTTGAATCAAAAATAATGTCATCTTTTAAGTGAGGCGCTATTGAAATCTTGGGGGTCTAAGTGTCAAGACAATCTTGACATAAAACGGAGGCATCATTTTCAATCATTCAATAATGATGTGGTTTTGGATGACAGTATTCTATGAGATATCATGGGAAAATAATAGGAGACATAATGGAAATACAGTATCGTCCAATTTGTGACCATAATGGGAATATACATAGCGCTTCCTTCACAGGAAATAATACATGTGACATAACGGGAATGTAGTAAGTATGTGGGTTTGGCTGGGATTATCCTACATCCTGCAGGGATATAATAACTGGGAAAACGCTATATTTGATACCGCCACGTTGTGGGATGAGCGAGTAAACATTGCATGTCATTTCCCAGAATCCCTTGCTGCAGTGGGAGCACTGTATGCTACTGTACTGTAGGTGATAATGGTTGAAATATATATATATATATATATAGATATAGATATATAAATATATATCTATATCTATATATATATATCTATATATATATATATATATACATACACATCAACCAGTACAATAATTTAAAAGGGGGGAATTAAAATGGTTGAAGTGGATAATGACAAGTATATACCGATCCAAAAAAACAACTCCTGAGCATGTATGTACTGCTTACATGGATGTACTATTAGCATGTACAGTGTTGTTTGTTACTGCAGTTACCAATTTATTTCCATTTTAAATATTTAATTTCTCTGAAATGGTGCAAGCAAATTGTATGAAAAGTTGCAAACGAATACATGAATGTTTTGTATCCAGAGTCAGGGGGATGAGATGAGATGGGGTCATGTTCATACAGTATTTGAACTGTACATTACTAAAAGAAGGCTTTTTTTCTATGCAGATACAGTATAGTGTTTCAAACACATGCTATACACACGTACACACACATACACATACACACACACACACACACACACACGAGGTAATGTAAAGATGTGGGTGAACAGAGCGAAAAAGATTGTACTAGAAACGCTTATTAACATCAAAGGAATGGGCCTAAAGCAAAAGTTTGAACAGCAGCAGCTGCAGTACCCCTGATATCTATGGATGGGACAGATACCCCCTGCAGACGCACGCACGCACGCACGCACGCACGCACACACACAGGGAGGGGTCTGTAGTGTGACAGAGCACACCAGCTTCGCCACCAGGCACTCCTTCTTGAATTAAAATAAAACTATCTCCTTACCTCTTTCTGGATGCCCCCTCTTTACCAACAAGAGGGACAGGACCAGCTCTCCTCAGCTTCCATTTTCCTCTTCCTTTCCTCTCTCCCTTGAAAACTTTCTGCACCTGAGACAGTGGGAGGGAGGGAGATAGAGCATGAAACAGCACCCCAAATCCTGTCCCATTACAAGCAGCACAGGCTTCTGTCCCTCTACTCCTCTGCCTCCAGTCATTTGCATGGGAGGGAGGAGCTGCTTGCTCTCTCTCTCCCTCTTTCTCCCTCTCTCTCCTCTCCCTCTCTCCCTCCCTCTCTCTTTTAGAAGCTTTACACCTGCCATCCTGCCTACAGTATGTGATGATATCACAATGTCTCTCTTACATCACAGACAGGCTGACATCATCACACAGGCTGGCGGCCAGCAAGAGACAGAAATGCAGATAGAGACACACTGACAAATACATACACTGTAGGCACAGGCACCATGCGGCTTCTGCACCATAAAAGTTCATTTGAATCAAAAATAATGTCATCTTTTAAGTGAGGCGCTATTGAAATCTTGGGGGTCTAAGTGTCAAGACAATCTTGACATAAAACGGAGGCATCATTTTCAATCATTCAATAATGATGTGGTTTTGGATGACAGTATTCTATGAGATATCATGGGAAAATAATAGGAGACATAATGGAAATACAGTATCGTCCAATTTGTGACCATAATGGGAATATACATAGCGCTTCCTTCACAGGAAATAATACATGTGACATAACGGGAATGTAGTAAGTATGTGGGTTTGGCTGGGATTATCCTACATCCTGCAGGGATATAATAACTGGGAAAACGCTATATTTGATACCGCCACGTTGTGGGATGAGCGAGTAAACATTGCATGTCATTTCCCAGAATCCCTTGCTGCAGTGGGAGCACTGTATGCTACTGTACTGTAGGTGATAATGGTTGAAATATATATATATATATATATATATATATAGATATATATATATATATATCTATATATATATATATATATATATATATATATACATACACATCAACCAGTACAATAATTTAAAAGGGGGGAATTAAAATGGTTGAAGTGGATAATGACAAGTATATACCGATCCAAAAAAACAACTCCTGAGCATGTATGTACTGCTTACATGGATGTACTATTAGCATGTACAGTGTTGTTTGTTACTGCAGTTACCAATTTATTTCCATTTTAAATATTTAATTTCTCTGAAATGGTGCAAGCAAATTGTATGAAAAGTTGCAAACGAATACATGAATGTTTTGTATCCAGAGTCAGGGGGATGAGATGAGATGGGGTCATGTTCATACAGTATTTGAACTGTACATTACTAAAAGAAGGCTTTTTTTCTATGCAGATACAGTATAGTGTTTCAAACACATGCTATACACACGTACACACACATACACATACACACACACACACACACACACACGAGGTAATGTAAAGATGTGGGTGAACAGAGCGAAAAAGATTGTACTAGAAACGCTTATTAACATCAAAGGAATGGGCCTAAAGCAAAAGTTTGAACAGCAGCAGCTGCAGTACCCCTGATATCTATGGATAGGACAGATACCCCCTGCAGACGCACGCACGCACGCACGCACGCACGCACGCACACACACAGGGAGGGGTCTGTAGTGTGACAGAGCACACCAGCTTCGCCACCAGGCACTCCTTCTTGAATTAAAATAAAACTATCTCCTTACCTCTTTCTGGATGCCCCCTCTTTACCAACAAGAGGGACAGGACCAGCTCTCCTCAGCTTCCATTTTCCTCTTCCTTTCCTCTCTCCCTTGAAAACTTTCTGCACCTGAGACAGTGGGAGGGAGGGAGATAGAGCATGAAACAGCACCCCAAATCCTGTCCCATTACAAGCAGCACAGGCTTCTGTCCCTCTACTCCTCTGCCTCCAGTCATTTGCATGGGAGGGAGGAGCTGCTTGCTCTCTCTCTCCCTCTTTCTCCCTCTCTCTCCTCTCCCTCTCTCCCTCCCTCTCTCTTTTAGAAGCTTTACACCTGCCATCCTGCCTACAGTATGTGATGATATCACAATGTCTCTCTTACATCACAGACAGGCTGACATCATCACACAGGCTGGCGGCCAGCAAGAGACAGAAATGCAGATAGAGACACACTGACAAATACATACACTGTAGGCACAGGCACCATGCGGCTTCTGCACCATAAAAGTTCATTTGAATCAAAAATAATGTCATCTTTTAAGTGAGGCGCTATTGAAATCTTGGGGGTCTAAGTGTCAAGACAATCTTGACATAAAACGGAGGCATCATTTTCAATCATTCAATAATGATGTGGTTTTGGATGACAGTATTCTATGAGATATCATGGGAAAATAATAGGAGACATAATGGAAATACAGTATCGTCCAATTTGTGACCATAATGGGAATATACATAGCGCTTCCTTCACAGGAAATAATACATGTGACATAACGGGAATGTAGTAAGTATGTGGGTTTGGCTGGGATTATCCTACATCCTGCAGGGATATAATAACTGGGAAAACGCTATATTTGATACCGCCACGTTGTGGGATGAGCGAGTAAACATTGCATGTCATTTCCCAGAATCCCTTGCTGCAGTGGGAGCACTGTATGCTACTGTACTGTAGGTGATAATGGTTGAAATATATATATATATATATATATAGATATATATATATATATATCTATATATATATATATATCTATATATATACATACACATCAACCAGTACAATAATTTAAAAGGGGGGAATTAAAATGGTTGAAGTGGATAATGACAAGTATATACCGATCCAAAAAAACAACTCCTGAGCATGTATGTACTGCTTACATGGATGTACTATTAGCATGTACAGTGTTGTTTGTTACTGCAGTTACCAATTTATTTCCATTTTAAATATTTAATTTCTCTGAAATGGTGCAAGCAAATTGTATGAAAAGTTGCAAACGAATACATGAATGTTTTGTATCCAGAGTCAGGGGGATGAGATGAGATGGGGTCATGTTCATACAGTATTTGAACTGTACATTACTAAAAGAAGGCTTTTTTTCTATGCAGATACAGTATAGTGTTTCAAACACATGCTATACACACGTACACACACATACACATACACACACACACACACACACACGAGGTAATGTAAAGATGTGGGTGAACAGAGCGAAAAAGATTGTACTAGAAACGCTTATTAACATCAAAGGAATGGGCCTAAAGCAAAAGTTTGAACAGCAGCAGCTGCAGTACCCCTGATATCTATGGATAGGACAGATACCCCCTGCAGACGCACGCACGCACGCACGCACGCACACACACAGGGAGGGGTCTGTAGTGTGACAGAGCACACCAGCTTCGCCACCAGGCACTCCTTCTTGAATTAAAATAAAACTATCTCCTTACCTCTTTCTGGATGCCCCCTCTTTACCAACAAGAGGGACAGGACCAGCTCTCCTCAGCTTCCATTTTCCTCTTCCTTTCCTCTCTCCCTTGAAAACTTTCTGCACCTGAGACAGTGGGAGGGAGGGAGATAGAGCATGAAACAGCACCCCAAATCCTGTCCCATTACAAGCAGCACAGGCTTCTGTCCCTCTACTCCTCTGCCTCCAGTCATTTGCATGGGAGGGAGGAGCTGCTTGCTCTCTCTCTCCCTCTTTCTCCCTCTCTCTCCTCTCCCTCTCTCCCTCCCTCTCTCTTTTAGAAGCTTTACACCTGCCATCCTGCCTACAGTATGTGATGATATCACAATGTCTCTCTTACATCACAGACAGGCTGACATCATCACACAGGCTGGCGGCCAGCAAGAGACAGAAATGCAGATAGAGACACACTGACAAATACATACACTGTAGGCACAGGCACCATGCGGCTTCTGCACCATAAAAGTTCATTTGAATCAAAAATAATGTCATCTTTTAAGTGAGGCGCTATTGAAATCTTGGGGGTCTAAGTGTCAAGACAATCTTGACATAAAACGGAGGCATCATTTTCAATCATTCAATAATGATGTGGTTTTGGATGACAGTATTCTATGAGATATCATGGGAAAATAATAGGAGACATAATGGAAATACAGTATCGTCCAATTTGTGACCATAATGGGAATATACATAGCGCTTCCTTCACAGGAAATAATACATGTGACATAACGGGAATGTAGTAAGTATGTGGGTTTGGCTGGGATTATCCTACATCCTGCAGGGATATAATAACTGGGAAAACGCTATATTTGATACCGCCACGTTGTGGGATGAGCGAGTAAACATTGCATGTCATTTCCCAGAATCCCTTGCTGCAGTGGGAGCACTGTATGCTACTGTACTGTAGGTGATAATGGTTGAAATATATATATATATATATATATATATAGATATATATATATATATCTATATATATATATATCTATATATATATATATATATATACATACACATCAACCAGTACAATAATTTAAAAGGGGGGAATTAAAATGGTTGAAGTGGATAATGACAAGTATATACCGATCCAAAAAAACAACTCCTGAGCATGTATGTACTGCTTACATGGATGTACTATTAGCATGTACAGTGTTGTTTGTTACTGCAGTTACCAATTTATTTCCATTTTAAATATTTAATTTCTCTGAAATGGTGCAAGCAAATTGTATGAAAAGTTGCAAACGAATACATGAATGTTTTGTATCCAGAGTCAGGGGGATGAGATGAGATGGGGTCATGTTCATACAGTATTTGAACTGTACATTACTAAAAGAAGGCTTTTTTTCTATGCAGATACAGTATAGTGTTTCAAACACATGCTATACACACGTACACACACATACACATACACACACACACACACACACACACACGAGGTAATGTAAAGATGTGGGTGAACAGAGCGAAAAAGATTGTACTAGAAACGCTTATTAACATCAAAGGAATGGGCCTAAAGCAAAAGTTTGAACAGCAGCAGCTGCAGTACCCCTGATATCTATGGATAGGACAGATACCCCCTGCAGACGCACGCACGCACGCACGCACGCACGCACACACACAGGGAGGGGTCTGTAGTGTGACAGAGCACACCAGCTTCGCCACCAGGCACTCCTTCTTGAATTAAAATAAAACTATCTCCTTACCTCTTTCTGGATGCCCCCTCTTTACCAACAAGAGGGACAGGACCAGCTCTCCTCAGCTTCCATTTTCCTCTTCCTTTCCTCTCTCCCTTGAAAACTTTCTGCACCTGAGACAGTGGGAGGGAGGGAGATAGAGCATGAAACAGCACCCCAAATCCTGTCCCATTACAAGCAGCACAGGCTTCTGTCCCTCTACTCCTCTGCCTCCAGTCATTTGCATGGGAGGGAGGAGCTGCTTGCTCTCTCTCTCCCTCTTTCTCCCTCTCTCTCCTCTACCTCTCTCCCTCCCTCTCTCTTTTAGAAGCTTTACACCTGCCATCCTGCCTACAGTATGTGATGATATCACAATGTCTCTCTTACATCACAGACAGGCTGACATCATCACACAGGCTGGCGGCCAGCAAGAGACAGAAATGCAGATAGAGACACACTGACAAATACATACACTGTAGGCACAGGCACCATGCGGCTTCTGCACCATAAAATTCTGCAGGATGTAGGATAATCCCAGCCAAACCCACATACTTACTACATTCCCGTTTTGTCACATGTATTATTTCCTGTGAAGCAAGCGCTACACTGGCGACACACTTTATTCAAGCTCGGCTAGTCCCACGAATTCGGGTATACCCGGGTGTATTGAGGTTTGTGACTGTTTTCTGCCCGAGTGCATTGAGGTATTTTCCAAGCAGGGATTGAAGCATTTTATTCCCGCTGGCTGCAATACTGCACAGTATATATATATATACTGCATTACAATTCATGAATTTATGCCATCTGGTAGACACGCGAAGCATTGCAGCCTATTAAATCCTAATCATTATCATTTAACAGATTAGCCGCCCGTCAGCCAGGCATGAACCCAGGCTGGGAAGGCAAACGCAACGGGGCTTGTCAGAGGTGAGGAGCGGCGCATTCCAGGTATCTGCCAGGTACATACCGGGTATTTGCTCGAATAAAGTGTGTCGGTGCAGTATGTATATTCCCATTATGGTCACAAATTGGACGATACTGTATTTCCATTATGTCTCCTATTATTTTCCCATGATATCTCATAGAATACTGTCATCCAAAACCACATCATTATTGAATGATTGAAAATGATGCCTCCGTTTTATGTCAAGATTGTCTTGACACTTAGACCCCCAAGATTTCAATAGCGCCTCACTTAAAAGATGACATTATTTTTGATTCAAATGAACTTTTATGGTGCAGAAGCCGCATGGTGCCTGTGCCTACAGTGTATGTATTTGTCAGTGTGTCTCTATCTGCATTTCTGTCTCTTGCTGGCCGCCAGCCTGTGTGATGATGTCAGCCTGTCTGTGATGTAAGAGAGACATTGTGATATCATCACATACTGTAGGCAGGATGGCAGGTGTAAAGCTTCTAAAAGAGAGAGGGAGGGAGAGAGGGAGAGGAGAGAGAGGGAGAAAGAGGGAGAGAGAGAGCAAGCAGCTCCTCCCTCCCATGCAAATGACTGGAGGCAGAGGAATAGAGGGACAGAAGCCTGTGCTGCTTGTAATGGGACAGGATTTGGGGTGCTGTTTCATGCTCTATCTCCCTCCCTCCCACTGTCTCAGGTGCAGAAAGTTTTCAAGGGAGAGAGGAAAGGAAGGGGAAAATGGAAGCTGAGGAGAGCTGGTCCTGTCCCTCTTGTTGGTAAAGAGGGGGCATCCAGAAAGAGGTAAGGAGATAGTTTTATTTTAATTCAAGAAGGAGTGCCTGGTGGCGAAGCTGGTGTGCTCTGTCACACTACAGACCCCTCCCTGTGTGCGTGCGTGCGTCTGCAGGGGGTATCTGTCCCATCCATAGATATCAGGGGTACTGCGGCTGCTGCTGTTCAAACTTTTGCTTTAGGCCCATTCCTTTGATGTTAATAAGCATTTCTAGTACCATCTTTTTCGCTCTGTTCACCCACATCTTTACATTACCTCCTGTGTGTGTGTGTGTGTATATGTGTATGTGTGTGTACGTGTGTATAGCATGTGTTTGAAACACTATACTGTATCTGCATAGAAAAAAAGCCTTCTTTTAGTAATGTACAGTTCAAATACTGTATGAACATGACCCCATCTCATCTCATCCCCCTGACTCTGGATACAAAACATTCATGTATTCGTTTGCAACTTTTCATACAATTTGCTTGCACCATTTCAGAGAAATTAAATATTTAAAATGGAAATAAATTGGTAACTGCAGTAACAAACAACACTGTACATGCTAATAGTACATCCATGTAAGCAGTACATACATGCTCAGGAGTTGTTTTTTTGGATCGGTATATACTTGTCATTATCCACTTCAACCATTTTAATTCCCCCCTTTTAAATTATTGTACTGGTTGATGTGTATATATATATATATATATATATATATATATATATATATATATATATATATATATATTTCAACTATTATCACCTACAGTACAGTAGCATACAGTGCTCCCACTGCAGCAAGGGATTCTGGGAAATGACATCTCTCACCACATTTAACATGCATTCCAATTAGGGAGTGTTTACCGCATTCTCGTCCCTGAGCACTTCACTAATCTGCGGGTAGAGAATTTCTCCTATGGAAAAAGAGTACAATAGAAAGAAAGCCATGTTGATAAATGTCACGTAGATGCTTGAGTGTATGAAAGGGATCAACCACAAAACGGGTCTCTAAATACCTTTACAAGTCTGTAGGGGAGTGTCTTGATTGTTTATCACTTTCCCTTGACCGGGGACACATTTATGACCTGAAATCGAGGACTTTCATTTATTTCGACTTTAATCAGAGTATAAAAGACTCCATAAGTCTCTCCAAGTACTTAACCAGCACCATCATATTCCAGATAACCCCTCAGATATATACATATTAAATGTAATTTGTCGGTGAAATTAATGTATCTGCAACTGGTTACATGTAAAAATGTGTTGAATATCATTATAACAACCACGTACATTGGTTTGTACACCAACACATACTGTACAAAACATTTAATTCTTGCTAGCCTGTAGTTGTAAAGACATACCAACCCCATGGTAACTCCATTTAAATCTGGTTTTAATGGATCCTTTGGAGAGAACGTCCTTAGAATTGCAAATCTGAGTACACGCGATCCGTCTTGGTCGCCCCAGCTGTCATTTTCATATAAAGAATTAGAGAGCCGGCATTCCCTTATATATTTTAGTACATGGGCCTGCACTTGGAACCTAAGCTTTTGACACAGACGCAAGGCAGAACTTAACCAGGGTATTAACCTTACTAAATGTGTTCATCATACCGCACACAAAAGCAATATTTACTATATTGTGACTATATAAATTCAATTGAATAATAATTAAATGTTGAATCATAATTATTACTCCAGTAACTATATGGGGCAGACTTTGTAGCAGGCTTTCCAGAAATAACGAGACCACACACCAGGCAACCTGAATTCCAAGATGTATTGCAGGTAAGTGGTACAAACACCCAACGTTTCGGTCCTACAAACTGGACCGAAACGTCGGGTGTTTGTGCCACTTACCTGCAATACATCTTGGAATTCAGGTTGCCTGATGTGCGGTCTCGTTCTTTCTGGAAAGCCTGCTACAAAGTCTGCCCGGTGAGGATACTTTTGTCTATCTGCTTATTATGGGACAAGCACCTACAATCACTTTTATACACGAGAATGCCATCTGTTCATATATATATATATAATATATATATATATATATATATATATATATATATATATATAGTCAATCGGTGCTAGAGGTATCATATGGTTCTCTTGGTGGCTCTAACAGGTTGTGGTGGTCCCTACTGACATGTCCTAGCACTGTGCTTGAGCTCAGAGGGATCGCGAGACTGAGATCCGTGTTCTGCATTCAGTTTCCATCCCCCCTACGCTCCTCACATTGAAGTGGCAGTTGTGAAGTGGGGGAAAAGTAGCCAGGGCGTGGCAGGTTCTCTTGCACTCTCCTAGGGGCTGAGGCCTATTGTTCATCAGGATTTTTACTGTTTCCCTTATGGAAATATGCAGCCCAGAAGACTCCCATTCATACACAAATACTACAGTATTACTACCAACTCTGACTCCAGTTAGGCATGTGGTGTATTTCTGTCTCTGTGCCGCACAGATTGTATTTACAGTAACTAATTTCACGTACATTTTGCTGAAGATGGCATCTCACCAGAGCTTGTAGTAAATAATACATTTGTAAAGCGTGGCGAATATTTGGAAATGTCACTAATTATTTGTTTGTGGCGGAAGTCCCAAATTGACCAGTTTTGCTCATTTGTGTAACATTTTTATCTCCAGTCGCGACATTAAAATAGAATACGTAGAACCTGCCAATGTATAAACTGTTGAAACTTCTCTTAAGGGTTAACGTGAAAGTTGTGTACATTCTAGTTATGATAAATTAAGTTAACCACATGCTCCATAGATCCTGGTAGATTAGTGAATGCCAGATATGGGGGGGGGGGTGAAGAAGTAACAGCATTAGAGACCCCCTGTATTTGTCTTTTTCATCTCTTTGTATTTGTGAAGAGTTATGGGATATTAAAGATTTCTAATATACTGCTCTTCTTTTTAGCATCTACAGGAAATTGAGCTACAAGTAAGATATTGACTCGGCTGCTGAGAACTGCAAGATCATTTTTGAAATATGTATATTTTTGTACTGATTCATGCTTAAGCAATCCCTTTGCTGGTTGCATTTTATCCTAAGAGTAAATCATTAAAGTCCTTTTAGGTTGCCTACAAATGTAGGCAAATCTAGCATTCCTGGAGCCACGGCAGAAAAAAAACAAACATCCCTAGGCTCCAGGGAAGGTAAAAGCCACGGCTTCCTGTGGGAGAGGGTTCATTCCTTGTATCTGTCCCTAGGCACTATCGATGCCTGCTGCCGGGGAACGCTGTGGTCACAAGCCTGTGGCTTTCCTAGCTTATAGGTAAATTTAGTTTAGCTACACCTGTATTAAGCATCTGCACATTTTACAACGGGAGTCCACAGCTGTACGTCTCCAGTTTCTGCATTGTCCCTTATGTAGGTGAAGGTGGATATTGCTCTCCATCGCCTATCTCCCAGGAGCTATAATACGCACGTGAAAATGTTGTCATAGAACTCAGTTGGTCATGTCATGAGATGCGCCGTAACATCACGGAATCCAACATTTCCATTCTTGACGCGTATTTCGTGTGCCGACTGAGAATAAACCTGTAAACCTTTTGTGTGGATAGGAAGTCCCAGCTATATTACTAACGTGTTAAGTGGATTTGAAATGCAGATTTGGGGAAATCTGAATTCGCCGCATTTTATCCTTTTTTTACTTCCAATTAGCAAGTAAATTCAGTTGAGTTGAAAAGCATGGTTTTAATGTTAGGATACATTTTTAATCGAGGCAATTGTGTAACTGATAACGGGATATTCCTGTAATGTACATGTTTTTTTTTTATTTTAACTGCCACTTAGTGTGTCTAGTTCAACTGTTTCTTAATTGTAAAAACATTTCTATTTAGATCCGTTTTATCCAAATGTAATACTTATTTTAAATATTGTGGCGATTCTTTTCTTTTTTTTAAATTTTTTTATTATTATTTTAAAACACCGATTGCCCAGTTATACAAATACTATGGAAACCTCAACATTTATGCTGAAAGATGTAAATATTTTCAACAGTATGGTTGTGTTCACTAAACCTGTATATGGTTACTTTTATACAGTATTTGTTCAATGTAATGTTTTTGTGAGTTAATATTGTGGAACTGTCATTAAACTTTGTGGTTTACTATATAAAATACTTCGTCTTGTATAGTTATTGTTTTTGTATGTCCAGATTTTGTGAAAATATTCATGTTCTCAAAAAAAAGCAAGAAAGTTATATTTCCTGAAATTGAAGTTTACTGCACGATCCTAACACACTACACCTGTATAGCAAGTCCTCTACTATACGTTCTCACCATATATAAGGCCAGCATTTAGCAACAAGTCACGTTCATTCAACACTGAATGATGCATAAAATATACCTGGCTGTTAGAGGGCATACTTTTTACAATAACTTGTTCTCCTTGAATTATTCTAAGGATTTTGTATTGGGTGCAAGAATGTAAACTGGTTTGGCATTCCCTTCCGTAGGTGTAAAATGTATTACTTTGCCTCATAATGTATTGTTTTTTTAATCTGTAGCCTGCCTTTACATGCACAATCCTAGTTTACCAAAACATATATACAGCTCAACCCCATTATAAGGCGATCCGTTACAACGCGAATCTGCTTATACCGCGATGCAAGCGTGGCTCCCACTTTTCTTATTTATGAATACTTAACACGATTATTGATATCTTAAATACTTTATTGTACAATGCATACAATTATACATTATTTCTAACGCGATCTGCTTATAGCGCGATGTGATTCTTTGGACCCCAAGAAAAGCGTTATAAGGGGGTTGAGCGGTATAATGAAAATGTAGCAATGAAATGGTCTTTGTTTAAACAAATGTAATCAGACTTTAAAACATGTCTGCTTTAACTTCTTTTAAGTAAAATTTTATTTTCATCAAGGACCTCTTAATGAGGGGGTGGGAGTCTTCTCAATTACGCATTCAATCTTTAATTGCCAAGACCTTGATTTTTCTTGGACCTCTAACCATAACATTGAAGAAGGTGTAATGAAGGGAGCTTTGCTTGTGCTTATTCATTAAGGCTTGATAAAGATTACTTTGGTACAGTAACTGAAATGTCAAATATTAATGTTTTGAGTGCCTGTTTCTGGTTTTCATATTCTTTTCATAGGCAGAGATACTAGGGTTTAGTTAATCTTGAAATTCCTTTCAGATTTAGCAGGTCAATCAATGTCAGACTGTTCTTGGAACAACCAGTGCTGTGTCGTCATGGTTTTAGTACATCAGTGTTATTTTGTTGATATGTGAACCTTCAGTTGCTTAGGTACTTGCAAAGAATATTACTATATAAGTGGTAACACAACCATTATTGTACATAGCATCCCCTGGGGTTACAGATGGGACAATGGGGGTTATTAATTCATCTGTAATGGCACCATCGAGTGGAAATTGCCATTGACATCCATGGGAGTTTGTGTGCCATAGTGCCTCTATCGGCTCCATCTCAATTGAATGAATAACACCCAATATGTATTTTGTACACTCCCTAAGCAAAATAAGTGGTTTGACGTAAACTTAATTAGAGAATAAACAAATATATACAGTATAGATATAGGCAGCAACGTTAAAAATTCTAGGGAAATTACCTCTGCGCTGGGCTGTGATCGTGCTTGGCCGCACTTGAGCCGCGGTCCACCACGTGATGCACGGGGAACTTGTATCGCGCCTCATCTGTATATAGATCTAGGTCATACACTTTTCATTGAACACATCATGGGTGAAGGGGATCAGGATAAATATCTAGCTCTGGGTCTTTTCAATATTTGACATTCTTCTGAAGTTTTCCAACTCTTGACAAATATACACAATGTTGGTCAGAGATACGAAGTTTAACTTGGGTGGATATTCTCTTTGTTTTTTATTATAACGGATGCAGTTCTTTAATGCGTGCTAATATCTGTTCCAAATCTACCCGTAATCTTTCAGGAACCCTATACAAAGCAACGTACAGATTCCTTTTTATCTACTTCTAAAACTTGTCACAATTTTTGTATAATCTTGTAACTTTGACCCAGTTAATCGAAAAATCATAAACTCCCTCGACAAAATAATTAAATCAATGCTTCTCATTGATTGTAGGTGGACTGCAAATATTATAAATTTTACTTCAAGTAGCTGTATACCACAGTGCATTTATTTTCTATCACCACTGAAGATCTAATGATTAGATTAGTTTATGCTATATTTACGGGTATTATATATACACCGATTTTTATTGCTAGTGTTTATTTTTATATTTATCACTAATGTATCCACCTTTAATATTTATACTGGTTTGTTTTTGTTAGTTTTGTATAGCACACAGTGCATTTTATGCGATTTTAGTATTGATTATATCATTTTTCTAACAATAATATCATACTATTAGCCGTTTTCGATTGTGTGTTGAATCAGCAGAGCTGATTCCAGTCTTCTTTGAGCTTTTTTCGCCGTGTTTACGTGGACTTTGCCCTATAAAACTGGCTATGACACATCAACCAATCAACTCCTGAGGAAGTCACGCAACGTGACGAAACGCGTAGAGACGCGGTGACGTCATCTCAGGCGGGCGTGTGGGAGGAGGTACTGTGTTCTCGTTACCTTTCAGCTGCTCTGCCTGTATTTCCAACGGTGCATTACAGAAGGAAGCTCTTTTGAGCACTTGAAACGCTGCAGGGCTCGTGGCAGGAGTCAGATGCAGCTACACCAGATGCACAGTATCACTATGCCCCCCACCCCCCCCCCCCTGCTCCTGTAGATGACGCCCCATACAGTTTCTCTCCAATGTACATGTTATTTTAACCTTTTGTAAGTGTATCTCCTAAGGACACTCTCCTTAATAAATTTACCCATTTTTGTACACAGTTACGCGCTATGAAGCGTGTGCTTTTTTTTGTGTTATGTATTAAAATATATTGAGAATTAAAAAAATATATATATATATTATATACATATAACCCCTCTTTATTTTACCTCAGATTATATGGCCTATCACTGAGGTGGGAGCCTGAGTCCTATGGGTTATTGTTTAATTCTTATAGTGTGAGCTACATGTTGTGTGAGACTGTAGTGACAAGATACAACACAGTGGTAATGAATTATAACAATTTTTATATTCTCATAGCTATAATTTGTGGTGTTGCATATCTCATATGAATTAGTACGGTGACTTAATCTCAGAATCACTCCATACACATATTTAAGCAAACTATACCAACAGTGCGAACGCTGTGCAAACAAATAATAACTTTTATCTCTGTCTGGCCTCCCAATCATGGGGTACTGGCCTGTAGATCCTGGTGCGCTAGCACAATCGTTGCAGCTCATAAACTGTGTGTGTGTTGCAGGCCTGGTGCTTCATAAAGATCAAACTGATGGCAATATAACTGCAGTTTAAATCCTTTGTGGGTTAGCTCACCCACTCCAACCTGGTGTAATTCATGCACAGCCGGGCTCCCTAATCTCTCTCTGTAGTAGCCTCACTCCCTCGGCTCCCTTTCCAACTGTCACTCCACTGGCTAAGCACAGTCACATGGTCCAGTGGAATGTAATTCTTAAAGGGGCCATGTCCTGTGCTGATAGCAGATACAGGGGGTTACAGTAGTATCAATCACAAAATCTGAGTGGGAATCAGGTAGTCCATGTGTAATCCCAAATAGTAAAGTGAATCCAAGTTTCCTCCGTGGATTAGTCTGAGTTACTGGTATCCTCTGAGAACATATTGAATGGGTGAAATGACATCACAATACCGTGCAGGTCATAGTACAATGAGTAATGGAATGGAGTGTTGTTCTAAGGTTCTAAGGTTTCTATGTTTCTTTATGAAGTTCAGATGCATCAGACCTTGACTCAACAGTGATTATCCCTGAAGCCTTTCATATTCTCTCCACACAACTTTCTGCTGAGGTCTGTCACTTTTATCTTACTTATTTATGGTACCAACGTCTCCGTCTGCTGATGAAGGCCCCATAGCTGACCAAAACATTGGTATCATTTCTTGACCACAATACAAACTTTTTTGATTCACTCAGTGTGCTGTGTCCTTTATCCAAGTTCCTGCCTGGGTATTGTACGGTATATATGGTTAATCGTAGATACATGCTGGGCTGCCAAGAGTGAGTTCGGGCCCCGGTGAAATGTTTTTTTCCGGGACACTTAGCAGCTCTTTTCTCTCCCGCACTTAGATGTGTGGCCGCCTCTTTGCTTACGGCCTCCTTCTCCATCTGAACCACAGCGTAAAATGACGCCGCTGACGTCACCGTGACGGTGTCGCGTTGCCATGATAACACGACGTTCTGATGTCATTTAATACTGCGGTTCAGAAGGAGAAGGAGGGCGGCAGCAAGGAGTGACAAATAATGATACTACCGAGAAAGCGAAAACATGCAACATAGTCGGGTCCCGGGCCCCCTTTCAGACCCTGTTAATTTGTACCAGCTTCTCCCCCCTTTTCCTTTGTAGTGGTGTGTGCGCACATTTTAAGTTTTGGTGGGTGAAAAAGGCAACAAAAAACCTCCACCGTTAGCATATAGCCAATAAAGAATATCACTTGTGAGCACAATCACATGTCTTAGACAGGTCTACAAACCTGCCTTTCACCATTATCATCTAGCATACAGTGCTTCCACTGCAGCAAGGGATTCTGGGATATGAATGTGCTCACAAGTGATATTCTTTATTGGCTATATGCTAACGCTGGAGATTTTTTGTTGCCTTTTTCACCCACCATGACTTAAAATGTGTTAGGTAAATCCACCCAGCCTTGAAAATTGCAAAGCCAGTACAACAAACCTCACATTGATGAGACCCATTAAGGTTGAAGCATGTCTGTGCGTCAGTTTGACTGGCTTTGCATCTAATCCCATGCTGTGCGTAAAAGCTGTGTGAACAGCAGAGCATTTGCTTATATGGGGTCCATGTAAATGGATTTCAGGCAAAAGGTGACACATTGTGTGCTCATTTGCATGTAATTTCCCAGAATCCCTTGCTGCAGTGGAAGCACTGTATGTTAGGTGATAATGGTTGAAAGGCGGGGTTGCAGACCTGTCTAAGACATGTGAATGTGCTCACAATTTATATTTTCATTTGCTATATACAGTGTGTGTGTGTGTGTGTGTGTGTGTGTGTGTGTGTGTGTGTGTGTGTGTGTGTGTGTGTGTGTGTGTGTGTGTGTGTGTGTGTATCTTCCAAATGTTTACTAACAATGCAGTTGCCCACAAGATGGGGACATTTGAGAATCTCTGCGCTTTACTGCATATGGACCCCATTATTATCTGTTGCAGCAATGAAAACTTGAAATAGATTAATAAACTATACATAAGAATTTTTGTTGTAAGTGAAAAATTATAAACTAATCACCGTAAAAAAAAAAAAAAGAAGAATTGTACTGACTGTTAAGCACCCCTTCCTATAACTTTCATCACTAAGCTATGAGATAAAGAAAAAAGACACAATGGGAACCACAAAAAAAAGTGCACAGACAGGCACCTAATTCAGATGTGTCCCTTAATTTTTTTTTTTAATATATACAAAGGAGAGCACTGGAAAAACAAAATAAATAAACACAGATTTTACCAACAAATTAACATGGAGAACTGGATTCTTCAGGTCCTTAAATATAAAAAAACATATTTAGGTTATTTGTAAATTCACACAGTGGTTCTTCCAGCATCTTAATATATTCATATAATCCAGCACATGTATATGTACTTGTTTATATATGAAATCATTTTATACAAAGTTATCTACAACCATTTTTCCGTATACTGCACTGTTCATTTTTAGTAAGTATTACAGTCCTTCCAAACGAAGACCGATACAAAACAGTCTTATTGCAATATATTTACTTTGCTTTGGATGTGTAATCAAGGCTGGCATTATTGAACGCTCTTTTGTGCAGTTGTATTCATGTTTCACACTACTGCAAACATCTTTACCAGTGAGATGAAAGAGCTTTCAGCACACTCATTTTCTACTACTACTGTAAGACCTAAGGAAGGTCCCACAGTCAGTAAATAAGGCTACTAACAATTGGTCATGAGGGATCTGTGCTTGTACCTTTTCTCATCTCAGTACTAAAAGAATCTAGAGGCCGTTGACCTGTTAAAGTGAGCTCCCTATCATGTTTTCTTTCAACATGCTTCCTTTATATTCTTCTTGTTTATTGCTCAGTATATTATTTTCGCAATTACACTTTTTCCGTTCGTGGTATATGCCAAGTACAGATGATGCAAGTACCCCAGATCATATTAAGCACAAAAAAATCCCAGTCAGCAGATCACAAATTCTGCTTCGGGTGGGTCAATCAGTTTGATTTTGGTCCTCTGTAGATATGTTTCTTGTTTTATGTATAGCCTGGCCTTCGGCAGCTATTGCTAATTCTGGGCCTTTCCTCTGTCAGTCCTGTTAGAACGGGCAGTGGAAAGGTTCATTCCTTCAGTTAGCCTGTTTGTGAGTTTCAGCTCTGAAGTATTGTAGCAATATTCAGAGGCGGGCCTAAGCAACCTTTGAGCATGTTAATCCAAAGGGTGGATATGGGTTGGAACACCCCCGGATGTGTGTGTGAGACAATCGTTATCCAGCTTTGAGTTGTAATGATTCAAAGTTAGAGACACTCCCTGAGGATATTCAAATTGAGACATGTCTCCAAAAATATAGTATGTTAGTTAGTGATCAGGAGTTAGTCTTCAGAGAGAGCTGAGAGAGATAGCAAGCCAAGAAGAGTTCTCTCCCTCCTGCCCCACCTGGGTGAGGAGGGAGGGGAATTCAAGCTGCCATGAGCAGAGGGGCAGAGATTACTCCAAGCCTGTGATATCATGCTGTATGCTGTCTGCACATCTATGCTGCTCTGAATAAAGATCCACAGAAAAGAAGCTGCTGTGTGTGTCCCTGTGTATGGAGAATAGAGTGTCAGTGGGGGTCTCTCCTCTGTAGACCCCAGGGGATCCCTGCTGGCTGGAGGCACTGTGCACCCTGAGAGAACAAGGTAACCTGTCCCACACCACACCTCCTGTCCCTGTCCTGGGTTCTCCCCACAACACCGCGGAGCACTCAGCCCTCCTGTTTACCAGCAGGTCACAGCACCCAGACCACTCAGTGACCAGAAGGAGTGTACCCCCAATCTCATGTCAGGTGGGGTACCATAGAAGGGTTACATATGTATTAGGTGGTAGAGCCTGATTGGGTCGTCATGGATCATATCCTCTGCGGCATTGCTTTCAGCTTTTAACTGCTTACTGTTGAGGTATATGCTGGATCTAGATACGATATTGCCAGGCTTCAGGGGTTTTCTGTCCTCCACACAATCTTGAGCATCTATATGGCAGGCTTTCTTTTTTTTATTTTTCCTGGGCTTTTTAGGGCTGAGGTCCAGTGCTGCATAACACACTTGTTCCTCAAATTCCACCTGAAGAATATAGTAAACAAATAAAATAAAAGGAAAATGTGATCAACAGTCTTTCTTTCAAAGTTTGTAATAAAATAATAATAAAATATGCCAATTTATGTCTGTAGAACAAAAAAAATCAAAGTAACATCTCTTCCAAGGTAGAAAAAATGGGGAATCTTTTTCCTTGAAAAAGCACCATAGGTGGCGTGAAATGCGTGGGTGGAGTTTTTTCACTGTCTTTATGTTTTTTATGTAGCCTAATAAATTGTTTTTAATTTTCTATGGCTGGTGGGTTTCCCCATTTTTTTCTACCTTGGAGCAGCTGTTACTTTGATCCTTTTTTGTTCTGTCTACTTTTTTGATCGAGGAAACGCCACCGGGGGCAAACCGGAGGACGCACACAGTTTAGCAGCAGCCATGCTAGCAGCTTCAATCCAAAGGAGTCACAGGGCGGTGCTTAATAGTGAGTAGAGGCTACTCACACCGGCTTAACCGAGGACTCAGGGATTTTTGCTTATAGCTCTATAAAACATCTCCCTTATACATTATGTCTCCTCCTGTTCTCCAGTACAATTCGATTTGATATAGCTGCAGCAGACCTTCCTTTATAACCCGATTTTTCTCCTCACGTGCCACCTGACTTCCTCTTTCTTTCTTCGTCTGCTTTCTGGGTAAACTTTATAGCTATCTGACTCTCCTTATCTGCTACCAACCAGGCTATGTGCATTATGATGGCACGTGCCAGATACAAAGCCTACCAGTTACAGCACATGGAACATAACGTTCCTAGCAGCACCCTCTTTGGAATGTTCGAGAGGATCCAAACCATGACTATGGTTTTTATACATAAAGTAAACCTTCCAAGTTTGGTTGCCCTAGGTCTTATAGTTTGGCGTGCATAATGAGAGAGAGAGAGAGAGAGAGAGAGAGAGAGAGAGAGAGAGAGAGAGAGAGAGAGAGAGAGAGAGAGAGAGAGAGAGAGAGAGAGAAGAGAGAGAATAGATATTGCTTTTAAAATGCTTTTATTCCTTAATCTGACCAGTCAAGACTTTCTACCACATCAGCCTCACCAATGTATACATCTTCCTTTACCTCATCCAGGCTGTGTCAAGCGTATAGTAATGATTACACATTGAAAATGTGAAGCTGTTCAGAGTTCTCTACTGTGATCAGAGCATTCGTGTATGTTTGTGTCTTGCTTGGAAATATAAAATAGAAGACAGCACCTGGAATTCTTCTGTTTCTCTCTTGGGGTGTTGCCATCTGTTCATAACAACATTCATCTATGCAACCATAAAAAGAAAAAAAAATGATTAAATGCTTTTTTTTTTTTTTTTTAAAGGCTAAAGACCTAATAACTTTAATAAAGAAGAAAGCAGATTTAAGCTGATACCACCATAAATCTCTTTAAATCACAGAATAGTAATCTACTGCAGTTTTAACTTGTGTTAATAAGAACGGCATAGAATTGGCATTATCTGGTGATGTAACCTCAATGTTGATGACATCAGTCAACATTTGTATTAGGTTCTTTTGTACGTGCACACACAGGGTCCCTGTGATCTGCTGCAGCTGACATAATTAGAAATGGCTATATGTCAAAGTTATTGGTTTATATATAAAAAAATAAATAAGGGGTGGGTACATTTACAAATGTTATCTCTAAGTACTGTCTGTGTAAAAATGGTACCAAGAAAATGGACTGAATCTGAAAATTGCCCATCCTTGGAAGCCTGATGGGAGCTTTGTTACAAGATTAATTACTGATCATTACCCTCTTAGCAATAATGTCCCCCCTGCAGAGGAAATCCTAGCCGTTTGTTTTGTTGTTTTCTTTAATTTTTTTAAATACAGAATTCAAGCAGGGGGTCTCCGGAGTGGAACCCCATTAATTTCACATCTGGGGACCCCCTGCTTCCAGAGGTACTTACCTCCGTGGTGGGTGCCGGAAGCCACTCCAGGGTTCACATTACGACTGCTTTTCAAAGCTCGCGAGCCAATAGAAAGCCGTAATGTCATCAGGTGCAACTTCCTATTGGCCCATGTGATCGGGGGCTTTAAACTGCAGAAAACTGCAGGAGATACAGGCACCCCCTTCGGAGGACAGTATCTTCGGAAGCAGGGGGACCCCAGAGCTGAAATTAACGGGGTTCTGCTCCCGAGACCGTCTGCTTCATTCTTGTATTAAAGAAATGAAGGGGGGGGGGGGCGGTTTGGATCTGTCCTCTAAAACCTCATCTGAAAATGATTTAGATCAATGCAGAGAGAAGCTTTACTATTAGCAATTAAAAGGGATATTGAAATACTGTATATATATACATACATACACTGGTTGTGGGGCAATAACCTGTCTGTGATTGAGAATGTGTGCTTGTCCGTTACATCCTCAGTAGATTATTATTCTCTTTGTCTACACTCTGATTTTTCCCTGTAAATAATCTTCTATTCATTTACCTCCTATTTTGAATATACGTCTTAATGTAGTACTGTACTTTTATTGCTGCAATCCTATTATATGTAGCCCTGGTAAGAAATGGTGCTATAGTTCTATCCTCCTCCTGGTATAATCCCTGGTAAGGGCAGGTTGCCTGGAGTTATAATGGGTTCCCCCCACTTCAAGCACTTGCCCTGAGTGGTGGAGGTAGGTCACCTGACCCTGTGTCAAAGCAAGAGACACAGGGGCGGTGCCTGCTGAGATCATAAAAGAGCAGTGCATTTCCTATTTAGTGTGTTCTGTTCTGTCAGTCTGAGAGTAGTGAGTGAGTGAGTTAGTGAGGAGAGGAGTGATCAGCTCATGAGTAGAGCTGAAATAGCTGTAGTTAGTGAGGTGGACCAAATACCTCTCACCCTGCTTAGGGGGTGAGGGAAGAGCTAGCCCCACTCTGGATGCCCTTTGGGTCCAGAGTGATGGCAGGGAACATCATAAGGGAGAACAGTTAGTGGACTGTGCATCAACTGTACCTGTCGGCTGCTGCTGCTGCTGCCCAAGAGAATAAAGAGACTGCTGCTTTTAAAGATAATCCGTGTGTGAGACTGGAATCTCTCATCCCTGTGGGGAATCTCTGTGGTAAGGATTCCTCCCCGCATTCCTGGGGCTTACTATAGATGGAGGCGCTTGTTACGCCGGTGCTGCCCGCAGACCAGACCCGTCCCCTGAGCTGAAGGGGGAAGTGGTAATACACGCACCCGCAGCAAAGGGAGCGTGTCCGTAGTGTGGTATGAAGCGTTGCCAGGCCAGGTGTAGTAAGGTAGACAATACTTGCCGGTACCGGTTGTAGAGATAGAGTGAATGATGCCTTTCCGAAGTCAGGGAGTGGAGAGTGGAGATAGGTCGTAGTCCAAGCCGAGTTCAAGGGGTTACCAGAGTGAGCGTTGTCCAAGGAGTGCCGAGATCGAGAGCCAGAGGCGTAGTCGTACGAGCTGCGTCAGAACATGTGAAAACACTGAGAGAATCCAGAAGTACTTCCATACAGAGACTATGTCGAGCAAAGACTGAGCAGAGAGGAGCTAGATAAAGCAGGAAGGTCTAATTAGGAACGGAGGCGGGACAGGAAGAGCTACAGGGAGACACTGCAGATTGGTGCAGGCATAACAGGCCAGGTGAGTCTTGTTAGTAACCTGAGTATGCCCGTGCAGTGTGCGGGGGCGGAGCCTGAGGTCCGGGGGACGGGAATAAGAGTGTGCAGACTGAGCTTGCTCCGTAACTCGTGTACGCGTGTGAACAGAGCCAGTGGATGGTGCAGGTGTGCGTGCAGGAGGGCGTGGGCGCGCCCGGCGCTGTGCAGAGGAATCGCCGAGGGGAGTGATTCCGCGACGCGTGTTGAAGGCCATCTTCCATTCATCCCCCTTCCTGATGCGCACCAGGTTATAGGCACCATGTAGATCTAACTTGGAATAAATCTTGGCCCCCTGTAATTTATCGAACAGTTCGGTAATAAGGGGAAGGGGTAACGATTTTTAATAGTGATGTGGTTTAAACCCCTGTAGTCGATGCAAGGCCTCAACGATCCGTCCTTTTTCTTGACGAAGAAAAACCCAGCCCCTGCTGGGGAATTGGAGTGACGAATAAAGCCTTTCTTGAGATTCTCCTGGATATAATCATCCATAGCGTGAGATTCTGGTAACGACAAGGTGTAGGTCTTGGACTTGGGTAGGGAGTAGAGTTTTGGGAAGCAAGGAGCACAGCTGAAGTAGAAGTCTGCAGGGAGAATCCTGTAGAAAAAATGAATAAAGGGCACAACTCCGTGCAAAAACTGAGGGTGATTTATTGGATAAATGCACAGGGACAGAAACACAGCCCACACACCGACATGTTTCGTCCCACGGGACTTTATCAAGGTGTACCACATCACTATACCTCCTTACCTTTAATACACCCGTTTTGTGCCAAAATCGCCCAACCGAGTACACTGCGCATGCGCGCCGGCGACGCGTCGCATCTCCGTGACATCGCCTCCCCTCTGGCACTAGTCCTAGAGTCAGAGACCACGTCACTGGGATGCGTCCGTTTCCACCCTGGAACGCATGCCAGCTGTGCTCCTATTGGGCGAAGGCGGAAGAGGGATGAAAGCTACATTTTTTTACACTCAACAACTTTATTAATGTTAAAAAAAGAGACAAACATATTTTGCCCATAGCTAAACTTTGCAAACAGACACAGTGCTACTTTAGTTTAGGGTTACATTAAAAACAAACACTAATCACATTGAATAACCTTTGATAAATAAAGAGAAAGAAGATGTTTTAAGCAGTCACAAAGCTACATTTAGACTTCAATCATTTTAGAAGACTATATTCTAATCTAAGTAGATAAGTGTATTTAGGGAAGTGTATATGTTAAGGGGGGTAAGCAGGGTAAACCATATCTGCGGTAGTCGCGCTGACTGACCGCTAGGTCCCATGTTCATGTCCCCCCTTGACCTAGTATTATATACATGCTGGAATTATTTATAGAAGTTCCTATCTACCTATATGCTGTAATACAGCTTGTGAGTCCATACACTTGTATGAGCGTCAATCTCTACGTTTATACATATTGGGTAGGGAGTAACCGGGAACTAGATCGATCGGACAATCGTAAGTCCTGTGTGGCGGCAAGAGGTCTGACTGTACCTTATTGAAAACGTCCCGGAATTGATGGTAAATGGAAGGTAGAATAACTTCGGGAACAGAGGTATTGGCCAGCAGTTGATGAGTCTCGTCTGACCTCGGCCTCCAGGAAATGGGAGCAGAGGAAGTCCAGTCAATGAGAGGATTGTTAAGCTGTAGCCAAGGAAGACCAAGGGTGATGGGTATCCCAGGAGCGTGAGTGGCATCGAGAACTAAGATCTCCTTGTGCAGATGTGAGGACAGAAGCAAGGGAGCCGTCTCTAAGGAGATGTGGGCCGGGGTAAGAGGACGTCCATCGATACAGACGAGTGCGATGGGAACCTTCTTTCTCACGAGTGGTATGCGGTTTAACCTGGCGAATTCAAGATCCACGAAGTTTCCTCCAGCTCCTGAGTCAATGAAAGCGGCGGTAGAAGTCTTGAACTTATCGCCTGAAAGGGAGACTCTAAGTCTGTGGTTCCGAGAGGGGGTAACCAGGCTCACTAATAAAGGTCAAGCCACTTGGCTGCCAGAATGCCGTGCTTCAGCACAGACCAGAAAGGCATTGTGATAAGCGTATCCCCGGTATAGTCAGGGGTTAATGGGAGTCGTCCCCGTCCCCCCAGTATACGGCCAGAACCATGGACCCGGTACTTGTGGTTCGGACTCTCTCCAACCAGCCATAATGTTGTGAGAGTGAAATTATGTCTAAGTCCAGCTTTGGTACATTAGAAGCAACTCTGAAACTTAACCTAAGCGTTTTTCGAAACTACTTTTTGGCTAACTTCTTATAGGAAGGTCTAGGAGCTCTGAAAATGAACGTGCGCGTCTTTCACTCTTCCCGAGGGACTTAGAAGAAATTTGTGATATTTTTTATTAAAATGGTGTATAAGGGTATATATATAAATATATTTTATGCACTGTATATGAGCTGGCGATTTCTAAGTCTGTGGTTCCGAGAGGGGGTAACCAGGCTCACTAATAAAGGTCAAGCCACTTGGCTGCCAGAATGCCCTGCTTCAGCACAGACCAGAAAGGCATTGTGATAAGCGTATCCCCGGTATAGTCAGGGGTTAATGGGAGTCGTCCCCGTCCCCCCAGTATACGGCCAGAACCATGGACCCGGTACTTGTGGTTCGGACTCTCTCCAACCAGCCATAATGTTGTGAGAGTGAAATTATGTCTAAGTCCAGCTTTGGTACATTAGAAGCAACTCTGAAACTTAACCTAAGCGTTTTTCGAAGCTACTTTTTGGCTAACTTCTTATAGGAAGGTCTAGGAGCTCTGAAAATGAACGTGCGCGTCTTTCACTCTTCCCGAGGGACTTAGAAGAATTTTGTGATATTTTTTATTAAATGGTGTATAAGGGTATATATATAAATATATTTTATGCACTGTATATGAGCTGGCGATTTCTAAGTCTGTGGTTCCGAGAGGGGGTAACCAGGCTCACTAATAAAGGTCAAGCCACTTGGCTGCCAGAATGCCCTGCTTCAGCACAGACCAGAAAGGCATTGTGATAAGCGTATCCCCGGTATAGTCAGGGGTTAATGGGAGTCGTCCCCGTCCCCCCAGTATACGGCCAGAACCATGGACCCGGTACTTGTGGTTCGGACTCTCTCCAACCAGCCATAATGTTGTGAGAGTGAAATTATGTCTAAGTCCAGCTTTGGTACATTAGAAGCAACTCTGAAACTTAACCTAAGCGTTTTTCGAAGCTACT